>NC_057806.1:223880958-224016038 GCF_018294505.1 Triticum aestivum
CCGCTGGCGCTCCTTTGGGAGTTGCTGTGTGTGCCCCAGCTGTGGCTTCGGGCCACCGCATGGTTGGGTCGGCCTAGGTAGTTGGGGGATTAGCCCCCTGTTAGTTTTGTTTTGTTTTATTTCATTAGTTAGATTGCCCTATGACTACTGGGCCCCCACCTACTAATTAGGATTCTTTTTAGTTTAGGATAAAAGCTCGGTTAGATATTACACCCAATGACAAGTGGCCCCCACTGCCCAGATTTGACTAGTCAACGGTCAAAGTGTTGACTGTTGACTGCTGAGTCAGTGCCCCTGGCCCCACCTATCATGCTCACTATGTAAAATGCTGGGTACACTTCGTGTACCCATAGCATTTTCACCTTTGTTCTCTATTTAAATTAAATTCCAAATATGTTAAAACTTTGAAAAATTAATTTAAAATAATCCGTAGCTCGGATCAAAATACTTTCTACATGAAAGTTGCTCAGAACGACGAGACGAATCCGAATACGCAGCCCGTTCGCCCGCCACACATCCCTAGCATAGCGAACACGCAACTTTCCCCCTCCGGTCCGCCTGTCCGAAAATGCGAAACACCGGAGATACTTTCCCGGATGTTTCCCCCTTCACCGGTATCACATGTCCCTATATTAGGTCAACCCTAGCACAACGTATTGTTGCATCTTGCTTTGTGTTACATTTGATTGCTCTGTTATTTATTGTGTTTCCCTCGTCGGTTACTTATTTCCAGTAGACTCCGAGACCGCTGCCGGTGTCCGTGTGTTCGACTACATCGAAGATGACCCCTCCTTCTTGCCAGAGCAACCAGGCAAGCCCTCCCTTTGATCACCAGATATCGCCTACTCTTCTCTCTACTTCTTGCATTAGAGTAGTGTACCATGTTACTGCTTTCCGTTAATCCTATCCTGATGCATAGCCTGTCCTTGCTACTACTGTTGTTACCTTTACCTGCAATCCTAATGCTTAGTATAGGATGCTAGTTTATCATCAGTGGCCCTACATTCTTGTCCGTCTTCCATGCTATACTATCGGGCCGTGATCACCCGGGAGGTGATCACGGGTATATACTATATACTTTATACATGATACATGTGATGACTAAAGTCGGGTTGGCTCGAGGAGTACCCGCGGTTGATTCACGAATTGGGGGCTGGAATGACATACTTTCCCGACGGCCCTCTGTGTGGATCTTTGTGGCGAAGCGACAGGGCAGGTTGAGACCACCTAGGACAGAGATGGGCCTGGCCCTGGTCGGCGTTCGCGGTTATTTCAAGATAACACGTTTAACGAGATCTTGGTATTTGATCTGAGTCTGGCCTCTGGCCTATACGCACTAACCATCTACGCGGGGACAGTTATGGGCACTCGACGTCGTCGTATCAGCCGAAGCCTTCGTGACATCAGCGACTGAGCGGCGCGCGTTGGGTTGGACTAGAATGCCTGCTCTTGTATAAGGGAGGCTAGGTCTGCTCACCGGCCGCCCTCGCAACGTGCAGGTGTGTAATGGGCGATGGGTCCAGACCCCTGCGCCATAGGATTTAGACCGGCGTGCTGACCTCTCTGTTGTGCCTAGGTAGGGCTGCGACGTGTTGATCTTCCGAGGCCGGGCATGACCCAGGAAAGTGTGTCCGGACAAAGGGGATCGAGCGTGTTGGGGAATGTGGTGCACCCCTGCAGGGAAGTTAATATATTCGAATAGCCGTGATCTTCGGTAATAGGACCACTTGGAGTTGTACCTTGACCTTATGACAGCTAGAACTGGATACTTAATAAAACACACCCTTTCAAGTGCGAGATACAACCCGGTGATCGCTCTCCAACAGGGCGACGAGGGGAGGATCGCCGGGTAGGATTATGCTACATGATGCTACTTGGTGAACTTACCTTCTGCTCTCTTCTACATGCTGCAAGATGGAGCTGGCCAGAAGCGTAGTCTTCGATAGGACTAGCTATCCCCCTCTTATTCCGGCATTCTGCAGTTCAGTCCACATATGATAGCCTTATTCCATTTGATACCAATGCATACATATGTAGTGTAGCTCCTTGCTTGCGAGTACTTTGGATGAGTACTCACGGTTGCTTTGCTCCCTCTTTTCTCCCTTTCTATACCCGATTGCTGCGACCAGACGATGGAGTCCAGGAGCCAGACGCCACCGTCGATGATGACTACTACTACTCGTGAGGTGCCTACTACTACGTGCAGCCCGCTGACGACGACCAGGAGTAGTTTAGGAGGATCCCAGGCAGGAGGCCTGCGCCTCTTTCGATCGTTATCCCAGTTTGTGCTAGCCTTCTTAAGGCAAACTTGTTTAACTTATGTATGTACTCAGATATTGTTGCTTCCGTTGACTCGTCTATGATCGAGCTCTTGTATTCGAGCATTCGAGGCCCCTGACTTGTAATATGATGCTTGTATGACTTATTTTATTTGTAGAGTTGTGTTGTGATATCTTCCCGTGAGTCCCTGATCTTGATCGTACACATTTGCTTATATGATTAGTGTACGATTGAATTGGGGGCATCACAACATGACACCACTAGAGGAAAGCCAACATACATCTCATCAAAATATCGAACGAATACCAAATTCACATGACTACTTATAGCAAGACTTCTCCCATGTCCTCAGGAACAAACGTAACTACTCACAAATCATATTCATGTTCATAATCAGAGGGGTAATATGCATGAAGGATCTGAACATATGATCTTCCACCGACTAAACCAACTAGCATCAACTACAAAGAGTAATCAACACTACTAGCAACCCACAGGTACCAATCTGAGGCTTTGGGACAAAGATTGGATACAAGAGATGAACTAGGGTTTGAGAGGAGATGGTGCTGGTGAAGATGTTGATGGAGATTGACCCCCTCCCTATGAGAAGATCGTTGGTGATGATTTCCCCCTCCCAAAGGGAATTTTCCCCGGCAGAACAGCTCTACCGGAGCCCTAGATTGGTTCCGACAAGGTTCCACCTCGTGGCAGCGGAGTTTCGTCCCGTGAGCTTGCTTATGATTTTTTTCCTCGATGAAAGACTCCATATAGCCAAAGAGGGCTGCCAGGGGGCCCACAAGGAAAGGGGCGCGCCCAGGAGGTAGGGCGCCCCCCCACCCTCGTGGACGGTGGGTAGCCCTCCTCTAGTACTTCTTTCGCCCAATATTTTTTTATATATTATGAAACATGCTCCCGTGAAGTTTCAGGACTTTTGGAGATGTGCAGAATAGGTCTCTAATATTTGCTCCTTTTCCAGCCCAGAATTCCAACTGTCGGCATTCTCTCTCTTCATGTAAACCTTGTAAAATAAGAGAGAATAGGCATAAGTATTGTGACATAATGTGTAATAACAGCCCATTATGCAATAAATATCGATATAAAAGCATGATGCAAAATGGACATATCAACTCCCCCAAGCTTAGACCTCGCTTGTCCTCAAGCGAAAGTCGATATCGAAAATATGTCCACATCTTTAGAGAGAGAGGTGTCGATAAAATAAAATACGGACATGAGGGCATCATGATCATTCTTAGAACAACATATATATATATATATTGTCATATGATCTCTTATGCTAAAGTGACAATTCATTCACGGTTTCAAGTATGAATCATAAACTTCATTGAAAACTAACAAACTATAATCTCAATCATTGAAGCAATTGCAATTTATCATAACATCGAAAAGAGTCAATATAAGAGATTTTCAGCAAGTCCACATACTCAGCTATCATTTAGTCTTTCACAATTGCTAACACTCACGCAATATTTATGGGTATGAAGTTTTAGCCGGACACAGAGAAAGATAGGGGCTTATAGTTTTGCCTCCCAACTTTTTGCCTCAAGGGTAATGTCAACAATAATAGGTCATGAAAACTCACATCCAATTAGCTATATATATCATGATATTGCCAACACATTGTTTTTGCCAAAGGATAAAATGTAAAAAGGAAAGGTGAAGATCACCATGACTCTTGTATGAAGTGCAAGACAAGAGTAAAAGATAGGCCCTTCGCAGAGGGAAGCAGAGGTCGTCATGTGCTTTTATGGTTGGATGCACGAAATCTTAATGCAAAAGAACATCACTTTATATTGCCACTTGTGATATGGACCTTTATTATGCAGTTCGTCGCTTTTATTTCTTCCACATCACAAGATCATATAAAGCTTATTTTCTTCGCACTAATAAATCATACATATTTAGAGAGCAATTTTTATTGCTTGCAACGATGACAACTTACTTGAAGGATCTTACTCAATCCATAGGTAGATATAGTGGACTCTCATGGCAAGCCTAGGTTTAAGGATATTTGGAAGGACAAGTAGTATCTCTACTTGGTGCATAGAATTTGGCTAGCATGAGAGGGAAAGGCAAGCTCAACATGCTGGATGATCCATGACAATATAATTTATCTCAGATGTAAGAAAACATAACCCATTACATTGTCTTCCTTGTCCAACGTCAACACTTTAGCATGTCATATTTTAATGAGTGCTCACAATCATAAAAGATGTCCAAGATAGTATATTTATATGTGAAAACCTCTCTTTCTTTATTACTTCTTATTAATTGCAACGATGACCATAACTATGTTTGTCAACTCTCAACAACTTTTATTCATCATACTCTTTATATGTGAAGTCATTACTCTCCATAAGATCCACATGATCCCTTTATTTCATTTTATTCTTTTTCTTTTATTTTATTCCCTCAAGATCATAGTAAGATAATCAAGCCCTTGACTCAACACTAATCTTTATTATATATAGCTCACGGACTCGATTACATAGAAGGATCATAATGCAAGACTCAAAACTAGATCATACTAAAACTTTATTATACTAGATCAAGATATTACCAAAAGGATCGAACTAAGAAAAACGGTAAAGATAAACGTGTGATGGTGATACGATACCGGGGCACTCCCCCCAAGCTTGGCAGTTGCCAAGGGGAGTGCCCATACCCATGTGTTTATGTCTCCTTACTCGGAGGTGGCGATGATGGAGTTGTTGATGATGTGGGCTTATCGTCCATCTTCCAAGGCATAGGCTCACCATCATAGAAGGATGATCGAGTCTACGGGATCCTCAAATCTGCAGCCAAACTCATTCTCTTGAATCTATATTCATACTCATAGTTTTGCTTTTGTAGGTCATAGATCTAGGCTTGGAGGCGCTCAATTTTCTCGTGAAGCTTGAAGATGTCCTCCCCAATGTTCCTGTCATCCAGCTTGTGGTTGTTGGTGAACTCCGTGATCATTATATGATTGGAGTCGAGTCCATGTTCCATCATCTCCTGGCACTTGCAAACTTTTTGCTCCATTGCCTCGAGCCTTGTCTCCACGCTTCCGGTCCTCCTTGGTCCCTCAACATCGCGGATGTGCAGGAACCCCTCACACATCTCAATGGTTTGAGGGTCTTGCAGCACCTCCGCAAGGTAGGGGTTGATGACCTTCTCAAAGAACTTGTCCTTGGGGGCACTTGAAGACGCCATGGCGATCTAGATCTGTTAGAAAAACAGCTCGAAACAAAGACAGAAGATATTCGCGTGATACGGTGGTCAAAACTTTCGGGAGATTATATAATGAATTTTTTCCTACCAAAAGAACTATCATGCAAGAAAACGGAGTCCGGAGAGCACATGAGGTGCCCACGAGGCAGGGGGCGCGCCCAGGGGGTAGGGCGCGCCCTCCACCCCCGTGGACGCCTCATGTCCTTCCCGCACTGCTTCTTACTTTCCTATTTTCTTAAATATTCCAAAACGGAGAAATATTGCTATTAGGACTGTTTTGGAGTCGGTTTACTTACCGTACCACGTACCTATTCCTTTTTGGAGTCTGAAATGTTCTGGAAAGTGCCCCTTATGTATTCCTCTGGGGTTACAGTTTCAATAACATTAGTTTAAACATTTATGGGATTACCTGAGATATAATGTTTGATTCTTTGACCGTTTACCACCTTCGGATTTGTGCCTTCGAAGTTGTTGATTTTTATAGCACCGAAATGATAGACTTCCTCAATGACGTAAGGACCTTCCCATTTAGAGAGAAGTTTGCCAGCAAAAAATCTTAAATGAGAGTTGAATAACAATATATAATCACCTACATTAAACTCACGTTTTTGTATCCTTTTGTCATGCCATCTTTTAACCTTTTCTTTAAACAATTTGGTATTCTCATAGGCCTGGGTTCTCCATTCATCAAGTGAGCTAATGTCAAAAATCCTCTTCTCACCGGCAAGTTTGAAATCATAATTGAGCTCTTTAATGGCCCAATATGCCTTATGTTCTAGTTCAAGAGGTAAGTCACATGCTTTACCATAAACCATTTTATACGAAGACGATATACCCATAGGATTTTTATATGCAGTTCTATAGGTCCATAATGCATCATCAAGTTTCTTGGACCAATTCTTTCTAGATCTATTAACAATCTTTTGCAAAATTAATTTAAGCTCTCTATTGCTCAGTTCTACTTGACCGCTAGACTGTGGGTGATAAGGAGATGCAATTCTGTGATTAACATCATACTTAGCAAGCATTTTACGAACAACACCATGAATAAAATGTGAACTACCATCGGTCATTAAATATCTAGGGACTCCAAACCTCGGAAAAATAACTTCTTTAAGCATCTTAATAGAGGTGTTATGATCAGCACTACTAGTTGGAATAGCTTCTACCCACTTAGTAATGTAATCAACAACAACTAAAATATGAGTATACCCATTAGAGGAAGGAAACGGTCCCATGTAATCAAAACCCCAAACATCAAATGGTTCAATAACAAGTGAATAATTCATAGGCATTTCTTGATGTCTACTAATGTTACCAATTCTTTGACATTCATCACAAGACAAGACAAACTTACGGGAATCTTTGAAGAGAGTAGGCCAATAAAAATCGGATTGCAATACCTTATGTGCAGTTCTATCTCCAGCATGGTGTCCTCCATAAGCCTCAAAGTGACACTTGCATAGGATCTGTTCTTGTTCATGCTCAGGTACACAACATCTAATAACACCATCTACTCCTTCTTTATAAAGGTGTGGGTCATCCCAGAAGTAATGCCTTAAATCATAGAAGAACTTTTTCTTTTGTTGGTATGTGAAACTAGATGGTATAAATTTAGCAATAATATAATTAGCGTAATCAGCATACCATGGAGTAGTACGAGAAGCATTTATGACAGCTAATTGTTCATCAGGGAAGTTGTCGTCAATAGGTAGTGGGTCGAACATTCCCTAACCTAGACAAGTTGTCTGCAACAGGGTTCTCAGCTCCCTTTCTATCAATAATATGCAAATCAAATTCTTGAAGCAAGAGAACCCATCTAATAAGTCTAGGTTTAGCATCTTTCTTTTCCATAAGATATTTAATAGCAGCATGATCAGTGTGAACAATTACTTTAGAATCAACTATACAAGGTATGAACTTATCACAAGCAAATACAACTGTTAAAAACTCTTTTTCAGTAGTAGCATAATTTCTTTGCGCATTGTCTAGAGTTTTACTAGCATATTGGATAGCATTTAATTTCTTATCAACTCTTTGTCCTAGAACAGCCCCTACAACATAATCACTAGCATCACACATAATTTCAAATGGTAAATTCCAATCAGGAGGCTGAACAATAGGTGCAGAAATCAAAGCTTTCTTAAGTATTTCAAATGCTTCTACAATCATCATCAAAGACAAAAGGAACATCTTTTTGTAAGAGATTAGTCAGAGGCCGAGAGATTTTAGAGAAGTCCTTAATGAACCTCCTATAGAAACCAGCATGACTAAGGAAGCTTCTTATACCTTTATTGTCCTTAGGACACGGCATCTTTTCAATAGCATCAACTTTAGCTTTATCAACTTCAATACCTCTTTCAGAAATTTTATGCCCCAAGACAATACCTTCATTAACCATAAAGTGGCACTTCTCCCAATTCAAGACAAGATTAGTTTCTTCACATCTCTGCAAAACTCGATCAAGGTTGCTTAAGCAATCATAAAAAGAAGTTCCATATACAGAAAAATTATCCATGAATAACTCAACAATCTTTTCACAAAAGTTAGAGAATATAGCAGTCATACATCTTTGAAAGGTAGCAGGTGCATTGCATAAACCAAAAGGCATACGTCTATAAGCAAAGGTACCGAATGGGCAAGTAAAAGTTGTCTTTTCTTGATCCTCTTTTGACACAGGTATTTGAGAGAAACCATAATAGCCATCTAAAAAGCAAAAAGGTGTATGTTTGGATAATCTTTCTAGCATTTGATCAATAAAAGGTAAAGGGTAATGATCCTTTTTAGTAGCTTTATTTAATTTGGGGAAATCAATTACCATTCTATAACCTGTAACAATTCTTTGTGGGATCAATTCATCTTTATCATTAGGAACAATAGTAATACCTCCTTTCTTAGAGACACAATGGATAGGACTTACCCACTGACTATCAGTAACGGGATATATTATACCTAACTCCAGAAGCTTTAGTATTTCTTTTCTTACCACTTCTTTCATCTTAGGATTTAACCATCGTTGGTGATCAACAACCGGTTTAGCATCCTTTTCCAGTTTTATTTTGTGCTGCCATAGAGTGGGACTAATGCCCTTAAGATCATCAAGAGTATATCCAAAAGCAGCACGGTGCTTCTTCAGAGTTTTCAATAATTTCTTTTCTTCATGCTTTGAAAGGTTTGCACTAATAATAACAGGATATATCTCTTTCTCATCAAGATAAGCATATTTAAGAGTATCAGGTAATGGTTTAAGCTCAAACACGGGATCACCCTTGGGTGGAGGAGGATCCCCTAGGATTTCAACAGGCAAGTTGTGTTTCAAGATAGGTCCATGTTTAAAGAATACTTCATCTATTTCCCTTCTTTCATTCATAAACATATCAATTTCATGGTCTGGCAAATATTGTTCTAAAGGATCACTAGGAGGCACGACAATAGAAGCAAGACCAATAATATCATCTTTACTAGGCAATTCTTTATCATGTGGTTGTCTACGAAATTTAGCAAAATTAAAATCATGAGACATATCCCCTAGACCAATAGTAACAACATCCTTTTTGCAGCCTATTTGGGCATTAACAGTATTCAAGAAGGGTCTACCAAATATAATGGGACAAAAGTCATCTTGTGGGGAACCAAGAACAAGAAAATCAGCAGGATATTTAACTTCCCCACACAAGACTTCAACATCTCTAACAATCCCAACTGGTGAAATAGTATCTCTATTGGCAAGCTTAATTGTAACATCAAATTCTTCTAACTCGGTAGGTGCAATATCATGAATAATTTCTTTGTATAAGGAATGAGGTATTGCACTTGCACTAGCACCCATATCACATAAGCCATGATAGAAATGATCTCCTATTCTAACAGAAATAACCGGCATGCCTACAACAGGTCTATGTTGATTTTTAGTATCAGGTCTAGCAATTCTAGCAGCTTCATCACAGAAGTAAATAACATGCCCATCAATATTATCGGTCAAGAGATCTTTAACCATAGCAAAACTAGGTTTAACTTTAATTTTCTCAGAGGGAGTAGGTGTTCTAGTATTACTCTTACGAACTACAGTTGAAGCTTTAGCATGATCCTTTATTCTAACAAG
This sequence comes from Triticum aestivum, assembly GCF_018294505.1. NCBI lineage: Eukaryota > Viridiplantae > Streptophyta > Magnoliopsida > Poales > Poaceae > Triticum > Triticum aestivum. Next base: position 223,890,572 of record NC_057806.1, read on the forward strand.
GAAAGGTGGTTTCTCAATATAAGCAGTAGGAACAACAGGATCATTATAAGTGATAGTCTTTTCTTCAACTTTAATAGGTGCAACTACTTTTACTTCAATGGGAGGATTATATTTAAACCACTTCTCCTTAGGGAGATCATCATGAGTAGCAAAGGATTCACAAAAAGAAGCTACTATCTCAGAGTCAAGTCCATATTTAGTGCTAAATTCACGGAAAGCATCGGTATCCATAAAAGATTTAACACAATCAAACTTAGGTGTTATACCTGACTCCTTACGTTCGTCGAGATCCCAATCTTCAGAGTTGCGTTTAATTCTCTCCAATAAATCCCATTTGAATTCAATAGTCTTCATCATAAAAGAGCCAGTACAAGAAGTATCGAGCATGGAGCGATTATCGAGAGAAAGCCGAGCATAAAAATTTTGAATAATAATTTCTCTTGAGAGCTCATGATTGGGGCATGAATATAACATTGACTTAAGCCTCACCCAAGCTTGACCGGTGCTTTCTCCTTCGCGAGGCCAAAAATTATATATATATAATTACGATCACAATGAACAAGATGCATAGGATAAAACTTCTGATGAAATTCCAATTTCAATCGGTTGTAGTTCCATGATCCCATATCATCACATAGCCTAAACCATGTCAATGCCTTTCCCTTCAAAGATAAAGGGAAGACCCTATTCTTGATAACATCCTCAGGCATACCTGCAAGCTTAAATAATCCACAAACTTCATCCACATAGATTAGGTGCAAATCAGGATTTAATGTTCCGTCACCTGTGAAAGGATTAGCTAGTATTTTCTCTATCATACCCGAAGGAATTTCAAAATAAACATTTTCAGTAGGTTCAATAGGTTGAGGAGTAACTCTTTGCTCTACTGGTCGGGGTGAAGATACCCCGAACAAGCCCCTCAAAGGATTATGTTCCATAGTAACAAGTGACAGTAAATTTCAGCACACTATATAAATGTTTCCTTATAAATTTCCACCTACCAAAGACGCTTCACTCCCCGGCAATGGCGCCAGAAAATATTCTTGATGACCCACAAGTGTAGGGGATCTATCGTAGTCCTTTCAATAAGTAAGAGTGCCGAACCCAACGAGGAGCAGAAGGAAATGATAAGCAGTTTTCAGTAAGGTATTCTCTGCAAGCACTGAAATTATCGGTAACAGATAGTTCTGTGATAAGGTAATTTGTAACAGGTAGCAAGTAATAAAAGTAAATAAGGTGCAGCAAGATGGCCCAATCCTTTTTGTAGCAAAGGACAAGCCTGGACAAACTCTTATATAAAGGAAAGCGCTCTCGAGGACACCTGGGAATTATCGTTAAGCTAGTTTTCATCACGTTCATATGATTCACGTTCGGTACTTTGATAATTTGATATGTGGGTGGACCGGTGCTTGGGTACTTCCCTTCCTTGGATGAGCATCCCACTTATGATTAACCCCTATTGCAAGCATCCGCAACTACAATAGAAGTATTAAGGTAAACCTAACCATAGTATGAAACATATAGATCCAAATCAGCCCCTTACGAAGCAACGCATAAACTAGGGTTTAAGCTTCTGTGACTCTAGCAACCCATCATCTACTTATTACTTCCCAATTCCTTCCTCTATGCCCAAATAATGGTGAAGTGTCATGTAATCGACATTCACATGACACCACTAGAGGAAAGACAACATACATCTCATCAAAATATCGAACGAATACCAAATTCACATGACTACTTATAGCAAGACTTCTCCCATGTCCTGAGGAACAAACGTAACTACTCACAAATCATATTCATGTTCATAATCAGAGGGGTATTAATATGCATAAAGGATCTGAACATATGATCTTCCACCGAATAAACCAACTAGCATCAACTACAAAGAGTAATCAACACTACTAGCAACCCACCGGTACCAATCTGACGCTTTGGGACAAAGATTGGATACAAGAGATGAACTAGGGTTTGAGAGGAGATGGTGCTGGTGAAGATGTTGATGGAGACTAGCCCCTCCTGATGAGAGGATCATTGGTGATGATGATGGTGATGATTTCCCCCTCCTAGAGGGTGGTTTCCCCGGCAGAACAGCTCCGTCGGAGCTCTAGATTGGTTCCGCCAAGGTTCCACCTCATGGCAGCGGAGTTTCGTCCCGTGGGCTTGCTTATGATTTTTTCCTTGATGAAAGACTCCATATAGCCAAAGATGGGCATCAGGGGGCTGCCAGGGGGCCCATGATGCAGGGGGCGCGCCCAGGGGGTAGGGCATGCCCCCCACCCTCGTGGACGGTGGGTGGCCCCCCTCTGGTACTTCTTTCGCCCGATATTTTTTATACATTCTGAAACGTGCTCCCGTGAAGTTTCAGGACTTTTGGAGATGTGCAGAATAGGTCTCTAATATTTGCTCCTTTTCCAGCCCAGAATTCCAGCTGCCGGCATTCTCCCTCTTCATGTAAACCTTGTAAATAAGAGAGAATAGGCATAAGTATTGTGACATAATGTGTAATAATAGCCCATAATGCAATAAATATCGATATAAAAGCATGATGCAAAATGGACGTATCACACCTCTGTCGCGTCCCTCGGCCACCGGAGGTACTCTGGCGAGGCCTCCGCCGCGCTCTGTCGCCCGCCGACGCCTCCTCTGTTTTTCCCTGTTCAAGCGCACCTGCGTCATTCGCCATGTGGGCCCCAAGCCGGACCCACCAGTCAGCCTCACAGGGGTCAGGACCCCACCAGTCATCCCCTCTCCTCTTTTCTCCTTTTTCTTTTATGTTATTCCTAGCGAATACTCCATTTCTGGCATATGGAATCTATCCATTTCGGGCAAGTCCATTTGTAGATGTTTCCAAATTTGGAAATTGCCATTTCTGTATATTCCATTTTAGGCAGGTTATGTTTTGCATATTTGTGATGATTTTTCTACAGTAACATAGACACATTATATATGTTTTTGCGGTAGAAAAATCCCACCAATCCAGTGGTGGCATTAGTTTTTGCATTTGAGCAAGTTCATGACCATGACATTTTACATCGTGTTACTGTTTTGTCATTTATTGTGTGATTAAATTCAAACATGCTATATGATTGTTTTGCACATGGATAGCTTCATTTTCATGTATACTTCATGCTAGATTTTATTTCATGCCTTTTAGTGCATTGTGATGAGTGCCACAAGATTGCAAAGTTGCTATCATGAATCTGTTTATGTCATGCCATGATTTTCTTCTAAGTCTGAGATCTGTTCATGTCATTTGCCATGTTTGCACTAGTGCTATCATCTATTTTGTAGATCTTTGGGACAAGTTCAGTAAGGGAGTTTTATTAAGTGCATTTAGTACTATGATGCCATGATCTTGTGTAATGTAATATGTTCCTGTAGCATATAGTTTACTAGGCATAAACATTGCAACCTGATGTTGTTCTGTCATGATCAATGAATTTCTGCTAAGTCTGATAAACTGTTAACTTTTGCATTTTTGCCATGCTGTTTTAGACTTGTTCTAGGGGTTTCTAGCAGTAGCTCAGTGCTCATGATTTGTAGAGATTCACATGTACTTCACTGCCATGTATTGTGCTTTCATGTTTGGTTTTTGTAGCATATTTAAACCTTGCATCCTAGTTGCTTGTTACTGTTTTCGACATATTGCATTGCATCTTGTTTTGCTCGTCATTTCTAAATCGTGCATCCGTTACCGGTGATCTTCATATTGATTTCATTCGAAATAGCCCAACCTATCCAGTGGCATGCTTGGTTTGCCAAGTTGATGCCATGATCATCTTTCCCCTTCCGGAGTACCCATATGCATTGCACATCATATCTTGCATCCCATGCCATGTCTTGCATCATGTTGCTTGCGCATTGCACCGTGATTGATTATTATTTCGTTGCTTGTGTTCTTGCTTTGGGTAGAGCCGGGAGACGAGTTCGTGAACGAGGAACCTGTCGAGTAAGTTTACGAGGAGCAAACTTTCGATAACCCTAAGAACATTGCAGGCAAGATGATCATTACCCCCGATATCACTTCTATCTTTGCTTGCTAGTTGTTCGTTCTATCACTATGTCGCACTACCTACCAATTGTTTATCAAGCCTCCCATATTGCCATTTTAAGCCTCTAACCCACCATCCTAGCAAACCGTTGTTTGGCTATGTTACCGCTTTTGCTCAGCCCCTCTTATAGCGTTGCTAGTTGCAGGTGCAGTGCAGGTTGTTCCATGTTGGAACATGGATATGTTGGGATATCACAATATCTCTTATTTAATTAATGCATCTATATACTTGGTAAAGGGTGGAAGGCTTAGCCTTTTGCTTGGTGTTTTGTTCCACTCTTGCCACCTTAGTTTCCATCATATTGGTGTTATGTTCCTTGAATTTTGCGTCCCTAACACGGTGAGGGTTTATGGGCCCCTCTTGATAGTTCGCTTTGAATAAAACTCTTCCAGCGCTCAACATTGGTTTCACCATTTGCCTAATAACAACTAAAATTTTCATAGGGAGTAATTAACCTGAGGATTCTTAATCACCCCCCCCCCCCCGGCCAGTGCTCCTCTAAGTGTTGGTCCAAACTGAGCAGACTGCGGGGCCACCACAGGGAAACTCGAGGACTGGTTTTACTCGTAGGATGTCTCATCCAGTGTGCCCTGAGAACGAGATACGCGCGGCTCTTATCGGGATTTGTCGGCATGTTTGAGCGGTCTTGCTGGTTTTGTTTTACCATTGTCGAAATGTCTTGTGCACCGGGATTCCGAGTCTGATTGAAGGGTCCCGCGATGGAGGATTGTCTCCGCGGATCATGAGATTGTCATGGGCTAAGTTGGGACACCCCTGCAGGGTTTAATATTTCAAGAATTGTGCCTGTGATTATGTGGCAGACGGGAGTTTTTAATATCCGGTTGTAGAGAACTTGACACTTGACCTAATTAAAATGCACCAACCGCGTGTGTAACCATGATGGTCTCTTTTCGACGAGGTTCGGGAAGTGAACACGGTTGGGTTATGTTTGAACATAAGTACTTCAGGATCACTTCTTGATCACTTCTAGCTCTGGGTCCATTGCGTAGTTTCTCATCTTACTCTTGTACTCGTATGTTAGCCACCATAATGGCTTAGTGCTTGCTGCAACTCCACCATATACCCACACCTTACCTTTAAGCTTGAATAGTCTTTCTATCGCGGGTTTTGAGATTGTTGAGTCCTCGTGACTCACTAGATACTACAAACACAGTTGAAGGTACCGATGAGACTAATGCAGGTGATGCCACTGAACTCAAGTGGGAGTTTGATGAGGACCGCAGCCGTTGCTATGTTTCCTTTTCGGATGATCAGTAGTGGTGCCCACTAGGGTCGATCGGGACTTAGCATGGGTGGTTGTCTTTTATTCGTTTGATTCCGTCCATAGCCAGACTTTGTGTTCATCTTGAATGGTTGTATAACTTGATGTTATTGTGTGACATTATGGCGATTGTAAGCCAAAGCTCGTATTCTATCTATTCAGTGCATGAGATGAGCAAAGATACAACCACTCTTGCGACCATACCAATATGCGTTTATACCCCAAGTCGTGCCTTGACACGTATGGAGTATAGTCGCATATTGGGCGTTACAAGCTGGTAATCAGAGCCATCCCGACTTAGGAGCCCCTGCTTGATCGAACCGCTGACGTCGTTGAGTCTAGAACAAAACTATTTTGAGTCTTAGGAATATATATATATCAGAGGGTAGGATTCTTTTTACTCCTCAGCCCCCTTCGTCGCTCTGGTAAGGACTCCTGACGTAGATGTTTTGACTTCTCTCTCCTCATTTTCACTAAAAAAATTAGGATCACGCGGGTATCTTGGGATCGTTCTGATATTGTTGTGACGAGAACATTGTTCTTGGTGCCTCCTGACATTGAGAGGTTGTGGCGGTGTCCCAGGGAGTTGCGCTTTGAGGTGTTGTCGTCACAATTTTATCATTGCAGGTCTGGCACACCTGAGCTCGCCGACATCGAAAAACTCTTTTATGCAGTTAGTGGTGAGATAAACTCGATGCCACCCAGTACTTGGGAGGGAATTTAGGAGTATTGTCATAGCGAACGGATGCTTTTCAAAGGTCGAGGAATGATACGGTCCGTCGTATCTACTTTTCCAAACACTTTTGCCCTTGTTTTGGACTCTAACTTGCATGATTTGAATGGAACTAACCCAGACTGACGATGTTTTCAGCAGAATTTCCATGGTGTTATTTTTGTGCAGAAATAAAAGTTCTCGGAATGACTTGAAAATCAATGGAGATTGTTTTTGGAATATATAAAAAATACTGGAGAAAGAATCAAGGCCATGGGGCCCACACCCTGTCCACGAGGGTGGGGGCGCGCCTAACCCCCCTGGGCATGCCCCCTACCTCGTGGGCCCCCTGGTGCTCCACCAACCTCAACTCCAACTCCATATATTCGTGTTCGGGGAGAAAAATCAGGGAGAAGGATTCATCGCGTTTTACGATACGGAGCCGCCGCCAAGCCCTAAACTCTCTCGGGGGGGGCTGATTTGGAGTCCGTTCGGGGCTCCGGGGAGGGGAATTCGTTGCCATCGTCATCATGAACCTTCCTCCATCACCAATTTCATGATGCTCACCGCCATGCGTGAGTAATTCCATCGTAGGCTTGCTGGACAGTGATGGGTTGGATGAGATCTATCATGTAATCAAGTTAGTTTTGTTAGGGTTTGATCCCTAGTATCCACTATGTTCTGAGATTGATGTTGCTATGACTTTGCTATGCTTAATGCTTGTCACTAGGGCCCGAGTGCCACGATTTCAGATCTGAACCTATTATGTTTTCATGAATATATGTGAGTTCTTGATCCTATCTTGCAAGTCAATAGTCACCTATTATGTGTTATGATCCGTTAGCCCCGAAGTGACAATAATCAGGATACTTACCGGTGATGACCGTAGTTTAAGGAGTTCATGTATTCACTATGTGTTAATGCTTTGGTCCGGTACTCTATTAAAAGGAGGCCTTAATATCCCTTAGTTTCCAATAGGACCCCGCTACCATGGGAGGGTAGGACAAAAGATGTCATGCAAGTTCTTTTCCATAAGCACGTATGACTATATTCGGAATACATGCCTACATTACATTGATGAACTGGAGCTAGTTCCGTGTCACCCTATGTTATAACTGTTGCATGATTGATCGCATCCAACATAATTATCCATCACTGATCCATTGCCTATGAGCTTTTCATATATTGATCTTTGCTTATTTACTTTTCTGTTGCTACTGTTACAATCACTACAAAACCAAAACTGCTACCATTACTTTTGCTACCGTTACCACTACTATCATATTACTTTGCTACTAAATACTTTGCTCCAGATATTTAGTTTCCAGGTGTGGTTGAATTGACAACTCAGCTGCTAATACTTGAGAATATTCTTTGGCTCCCCTTGTGTCGAATCCCGGGGAGCATAGCTCTATTCTTTAAGTCACTTGGAATTTATATCTGTTGATCACTATGAAGAACTTGAAAGATCAAAGAACCAAGATTTTCCCTCAGCTATGAGGGGAGGTAAGAAACTGCCATCTAGCTCTGCACTTTATTCACCTTCTGTTTTGAGTAAACTTGCGACACCTACACATGCTATTGATTCTGATAGGTCGCATGTTATTGATGATGCCACTTCTGCTTTGCATGATATTTATGATGAAACTACTTCTATGGTTGATACTACTGTGCCTCTAGGTGAATTTCTTGATGAACAACTTGCTAGGGCTAGAGACAATGAAATTATTGAAACTGATAATATTGATGAAAGTGATGATGAAGATTCTCCCCCTAGATATGAATTGTCTATTGTGCCTGAGGGTTATGTTATGGATGAAGAAACTGCTAGAGACTTCTTAGCTTGCAATGATAGATCTGATCTTAAGAAATTATTAGCTAAGCTTAAGGAAAGGTCTTTGAATGCTAGAATGAAATATGACCTTGCTTTTGCTACTTCACCTATCTTTATTACTGATAAGGATTATGATTTCTCTATCGATCCTGAGTTAATTACTTTGGTTGAATCTGATCGTTTTTATGGCTATGAATCTGAAACTGTGGTGGCACATCTTACTAAATTAAATGATATAGCCACCCTGTTTACTCATGATGAGAAAACTCGCTATTACTTTATCCTTAAGTTGTTTCCGTTCTCATTAAAGGGTGGTGCTAAAACATGGTTTAATTCTCTTGATCCTGGCTGTGTGCGTAGTCCCCGGGATATGATTTATAACTTCTCTGCTAAATATTTCCCCGCTCATATGAAACAAGCTGCCTTGAGGGAAATATGTAATTTTGTGCAAATTGAAGAAGAGAGTCTCCCAGAAGCTTGGGGGGGGGGGGCTTCTCCAATTACTTAATGCTTTGCCTGATCATCCTCTCAAGAAAAATGAAATACTTGATATCTTTTAAAATGGATTAACCGATGCTTCCAGAGACCACCTGGATAGTTGTGTTGGTTGTGTTTTCAGGGAAAAAACAGTTGATCAAGCTGAATTGCTATTGAATAATATGTTGAGCAATGAAAATGATTGGACACTTCCTGAACCACCTCCTAAGCCAACTCCGAAGAAAAGGGGTATTCTATTTCTCAGTCCTGAAGATATGCAAGAGGCAAAGAAATCTATGAAATAAAAAGGTATTAAAGTTGAAGATGTTAAGAATTTACCACCTATTGAAGAAATACATGGTCCTGATAACCCGACACAAGTAGTAAAGGTAAATTATCTCTATAGATTTGATGAAGGTGATATTCCTCGTTATAAGTCTGCTAGCCAATGCTTAGATGAGTTTGATAATTTTATTGTTAAAGAAGAAAACTTCAATGCTTATGTTGGTAGACAATTGAATCGCAATGTTGATATGCTTGAGCACTTGAGTGATTATAAGCCTAGTGTTAAAGGTGAACCTAAACTTATTAGTAAACATGCTTCTATGGTTACCACTCAAGTAGAACAAGTACTTAAAGCTCAGAATGATTTGCTCAATGAATTAAATAATAAGAAAAATGATAATGTTGTTAGAGTTATGACTAGAGGGGGTAAAATGACTCAGGAACCTCTGTATCCTGAGGGCCATCCTAGGAGAATTGAGAAAGATTCTCAAAGAACTAATGTAGATGCACCAAGTCCTTCTAAGAGGAAGAAAAAGAAAAATGATAGGACTTTTCATGCTTCTAGTGAACCTGTTGTTGACACACCTGAGAATCCCAATGATATTTCTATTTCTGATACTGAAACACAATCTGGTAATGAACATGAACCTAGTGATAATGTTAATGATGATGTTCATGTTGATGCTCAACCTAGCAATGATAATGATGTAGAGATTGAAACTCCTGTTGATCTTGATAACCCACAATCAAAGAATCAATGTTATGATAAGTGAAAGTTTGTTGCTAGGAAGCATGGTAAAGAAAGAGAACCATGGGTTCAGAAACCCATGCCTTTTCCTCCTGAACCATCCAAGAAAAAGGATGAGGAGGATTTTGGGCGCTTTGCTAAAATGATTAGACCTATCTTTTTGCGTATGCGTTTGACTGATATGCTTAAAATGAATCCTTATGCTAAATACATGAAGGATATTGTTACTAATAAAAGAAAGATACCGGAAGCTGAAATTTCCACCATGCTTGCTAGTTATACTTTTAAGGATGGAATACCAAAGAAACTTGGAGATCCAGGAGTACCAACTATACTATGCTCCATTAAAAGAAACTATGTTAAAACTGCTTTATGTGATCTTGGAGTCGGTGTTAGTGTTATGCCTCTCTCTTTATATCATAGACTCGATTTGAATAAGTTGACACCTACTGAAATATCTTTGCAAATGGATGATAAATCAACTGCTATACCTGTCGGTATTTCTGAGGATGTGCGTGTGTTGTGGTTGCAAACGTTAATATTTTAACGAACTTTGTTATTCTTGATATTCCTGAGGACGGTAGTATGTCGATTATCCTTGGTAGACCCTTTTTGAATACTGCGGGGGCTGTTATTGATTGCACCAAAAGCAATGCCACTTTTCATGTTAATGGTGATGAGCATATGGTACACTTTCCGAGGAAACAACCTCAAGTCCATAGTATCAATTCTATTGGAAAATTTTCAACAATTACTATTGGAGGTTTTGAATTTCCTCTTCCTACTGTCAAGAAGAAATATGATATTCTTATTGTTGCGGACATCCATATCCCCATTGAGGTAACCTAGTGTTATTCGAAATCTCTCTGGTTTCATGCGATTCAGAATGAGTTTGTTAACAAGACTTGATCAACCTTGTTAGTGGATTCCTTTTGATGACCATGAGATGGATGAAGTTAGAAAGCACAACCTTTTGTACCCTCTTTTTACTTTATGTTATTTATATTAAATAAAGTAAAAATAGTATTTTCTGTCTGTTTTCTGAATTATCCTTGCAATAAAAAATACCCCAAAAATAAACGTTCTCCAAATGCCCTGAAAATTTAATATGATTTTTTCTAGAATACTTAAGAATTTTAGGCACTGAGAACACAGTAGGGGGAGGTGCCACGTGCCCACGAGGGTGGAGGGTGGAGGGCGTGCCCTACCCCCTAGGCGTGCCCCCCTGCCTCGTGGACCCCACGTGGGTCCCCTCCACTTATCCTTGAACCCACACACTTCGTCTTGCTCCAGAAAAAATCATCCACCAGCTCAAACCCGAGTTCTACCTCATCTTGCTGCCATTTTTGATCTCCTTGCTCAAAGCTCCATTCACAAGACTGCTTTGGGGGATTGTTCTTCGGCATGTGACTCCTCAAACGGTCCAATTAGTTTTTGTTCTAGTGCTTTATTTATTGCAAATTTTTGCTGCTTAGGTGACCCTGTTCTTGAGCTTGCATGTCAAATTTATGTGGTCAAAAGTATTTCTAATGCATGATATGGCCTCTAGGCACTTGTAGGAGTAGTTGCTATCAATCTTGTTGAGTTTGGTTCACTTTTATTTTTGAGTTACTAAAAATTTCAGAAATTTTCAAAAAATGATGAAGAGATTATTGAGAAGCTCAGCGAGCCGAAGCTCGAAGGATAAACAAAGTGAAGAGGACAAGAAGCCCAAGTATAATCTCCCTCGTACTGCGGAGGTTCGGCCGTGCGAATGGCCTTATGATGAGTTCTTGAGAGAAGCCGGGATTTATAAATATTTTCATTATTTGGCTGAGAATGTAGGCTTGACCGCCTTCCTCCATGACCACCGTGAATAGTATCTCTTACTCACCAATATTTTTGTGCAAAACTTTCATTTCCATGCTAGAAGATCGGATTTCTATTTATATGATGAGTTTAAGGAGATGTCACTATTTGATTTCTACCGGGTTTGTAAGATACCCTTTGAGGGCAGCATAGAGGAACCACATTGTAATGATGTGGAGGGATTTATTGATATGATTGTTGTAGGGTAAATGAGGAAAGTTTCCGATGCGAGAATCACTAGCATACATTTTCTTGTTCTATGTTACTTTGCAATATTTGCTAGTAGATGCTTAATTGGTCGCGGGAACTGTGGAAACCTTAGTGCTCCTGATGATGTTATTGCGCCATGCCTTGTTTCATGATACTACTTTCAGTTTAGGCGCTATTGTTGCTAAACGGTTAAATCTGAACCGTACTAAGGGCCCCATCCTTGGAGGCATCTTTGCCTCGCGCCTTGCTGCAGACTTTAACATACCTATCAGGCATTATGAGAAAGAGGAAAAGTTGCTGCCTCCTATTGTTCTACATTATAAAAGTATGGTAGCACATGAGTTTATTGTTAAGGATAAGAAGAAGATACTCAAATATAAATTGATATTTAACAAAAAATATTGTGAGATTATTACCCCCTGGGCGCGCCCCCTGCCTCGTGGGCCCCTTGGATGTAACATCCCAAATTTTTAATTTGGAATGTTATACATTAGGTCATCATGCATATCATATTTTATTTTGCTTTTGGTTTTGATCCTAGAAAATCCTAAGCAACTCAAGGACCCACGGAGAGAGTTGGGGATTTCGTTATTTACATATTCGAGTTTTCTCAAATTATGTAAACAGGATCATTTGATTTTATTTATTTTATCATCAATTATTTCTATTACAAAAATATAAGAGAGGGAATAAAATGACTTTCCCAAAATATAGAAATATTGAGGATTTAATAAAAAAATCAAATAAGTTTTATTTCGGAGTTTTTCGGTATTTTTATTTGAATTTAGGAAAAATGCGCGTTTTTCAAAGTTGTAGTTTGGGCCCAGATAAATGTTCACTTTATCGGGCTTGATTTTAGGAACCCGGCAAAATTTATTTTGTGATTTTTGGAGTATGTTTAGTATTTCTTTTTATTTTTCTTCCGAGCGGATTTAAAAAAACGCAAACCGACTTCGGGCCGTACCCGGCCAGGACTCCCTGGCCCGGGGCCTTTATATAGCGCCCGAAGGCCCGCGAGAGGAGAGCCCTGCCGAAACCCTAACCCTAGCTCCTGTCCCGCCGTCTTTAGCCGCCACCGCCGTCACCGGAGCGCGCCGCCCGAGGTTCGCCGCCGCCGCCTCGTTTTCCGTGCAGTTTTTTTTCTAAAAAAAATTCTGTTCGTCGTTTGTCTTTTTCGTCAGATTTTCCGTGGTTATTTTCTGATCCTGATTTCTGATCCGATTTTCGTTTTAGTATAACTTTTCGCTCGTTTATCGGAATCAGGCGATTCAAGCGCCTGGAGTTTCGTCTCGAAACCCTCCTTCCGAATAATCAACTTAAACAAGTTTTTCCTACTGTAAAATTTGCCCTAGATCCAGATTACTAGAATGAAGTTGTTTTCTTTCGCCGTTTGATTTATTTTGCTTCGTTCGATTTGATTCTTTTTGCCAACTAGGGTTCTTAAGTTGAACCTTCTGGTTAGATCTTCTATTTGAGTTTTACCTGTGCATTAGATGAGTACTTATTGTATGCTTGTTGTTTGTCTGTGATAGAATACCCGGAGTGTGCCGCTTGTTACTTCGAATCTCTAGGTTTCGCGGATCATCAGCAAGGCAAGTAACACTTTGATCATACCTTTTTCTACAACCCAGTTTTATTGCATTAGATCAATCTTCACACATTGCATGATTAGGATCTAATTAAATTGTGGGATGGGAAGTAGATGAGGTAGTACCTATTACCTGTTTATTATCAAACCTTTGGGAGTTACTTCTACGTTTGCTTATTATGCCATGCTATGCTCGTAGACGTGGATTGGGTGAGTGAAATCTATGACAGATGTGAGATTGATAATTAATGGTTTATCTAAGGTGGAAACCTAACACACATCTGGGTGGATTGAGGCACCTGGTTTCCAGGACTTGCCTGTTTTATTGGACCGCCACCCAGGCCCAAAGGGATCATGAGAATATTCATACTAGAAACTTCCGTGTGCAACCACAAGCCATTATGGGCTCTGGCATAGTTGACTAAGTTGTGCGAACTCTTACAGTGGTGGACTAGCAGATGTAGGGGTTGTAGGTGGTACGGTCTACCCGATCGTAAGGTGCTAGCGCTTCTGAAAGACTATGTCTCAGTCATCCGTCTTCTCAAACACCCTGTAGTGCGAGAAACCAAACGGAGGCGATCGAGTCTTGTGGGGAAAAGTGCGCAAACCTCTGCAGAGTGTATAAACTAATCATGGTTAGCCGTGTCCTCGGTTATGGACATCTTGAGTATCTAGTACTTGGATTTTCATGTGAATCTCAACATGTTACTCTAAATTAATTTTGATGGGTTTTAATGATGTTACTTTAATTGGGATTGAGAATGCTGTCAACCATTCTCAATGTTTAACAACCACCATGATAGTAATTAATTTCATTCCTTTGAAGTAGGGAAAAATTGGCTTTACGCAAAAATTGTAACCATAGAGCTTTCCACCAGCCAAATATGCATATAGTATAGATGTTGCATTCCCTTATTCTCTATGTGTTACCTTGCCAGCATATTCCATGTGCTGACCCGTTTTCGGGCTGCAACATTAATGTTGCAGACTTTTCAGACGACGATTAAGGAGTCTTTAGGTCGTGGTTCTATACTCAGTGATGCCGTTGGAGTTGATGGACTCACTTATCTTCCAAGCCTTCCGTTGTTTTCGACACTAGATGGCCTTAAGCCATATTTATTGTAATAAGTTCTCTTTTGAGACACTCGATGTAATAAGTGTGTGATTCCTACTCTGCTATAAATCCTCCGAGTACTGTGTGGTGTCAGCATTACTGATCCAGGGATGACACCGGAGCACAGAGATCAGACTGTTTGAGGTCTGGTCGCTACAGAGATGGTATCAGAGCACACGCTGACTGTAGGACACGACCACTAAGAAAAAGACCTAGATCACTCTCTTCTCTTCTGACTTCTCATCTTTACTACTCTTTAGGATGGCGGATGCAAGGAACAAGTTCACACAACCGGATGAAGACACACCCTTTGGACGCCACTTGAAGGAAGTCACTAGATACCTGAACATAGGAATACCAAGCTTCACGGGAACCTACAACATCACTTTACCCGAAGAAGAGCGCTGGATGATTCAAGTTCAAGTTCCAGGAAGGACGTTCATGCCAGTCACTGAGCCCATAGAGTTTTATTTTGATGCACCAACTTGGAGTCTAGGAAAGAGTATGGCAGCTCATATCGCCATGGGACGCATTGGAGAAGTCTACCACAAGGATCTCAAGGATACTATCTACCAGATTTGTGGGCGCCGAGATGAACACTGGGAGATGATCAGCACCAGGAAAGATAGATCCATAGCAGCTTTTATTCAGGAGTTAAACCAGCACATTCGACGACAGGAGAATCAGATGTGTGCCGACATGATAGACTGAAGAAGGCTAAGACTAGAATCAATGAACTGGAGGAAGAACTCAAGGCTCCACGCGAAGGTTATGAAGAAGAAATTGAAGTATTGGTGGAGAAGAATGCCGACCTAACAAAGAAGATTGGCATATTTATGGGAGGCCCAACACCAATAGATGAAGACGAAGAACCCAAGGAGATTAGCCCGGAGGACTACATCATCATTGACGGCACCGACTCGGAACAAGATAGTAGTGATGATGACTATGTGGATGAAGCAGGAGCAGCTATCATGGAGTCTACAACCGTAGAATATTTCTAGTAGACCACCTCATCAGTAGTAGTAGTCCACCATGTAAATATAGTAGTCCGAGCACTTTTGCGATAGTTAGATCGATTGTATGCCTTTGTTTGATTGATTGAAGTGAATTGTGTGCTTTTGCCTCATGTGCATATGGGTAGTGTTTTCCCTTTAGACCCCCTCCATTCTTATATCTCATCTATTCTAAACCCTCAGATGCCTCCAAGACATGACCCTGGATTTGCCTTTCCACCGGAGCTCACCCAGTTGATCCAGCAGCAGAACACCTTGATGCAGTTGCTAGTTCAGAATCAGAATCAGGGGAACAACAACAACAACCCACCACCACCACCACCACCTATTGACCACTTAGCCCGTTTTCTTAGGCTGAATCCGCCGGTGTTTTCCAGTAGCACCGAGCCGATAGTAGCAGATGATTGGCTCCGCAAGATAGCTAGGGAGTTGACCACCGCAGGATGCACAGATGTGGAGAAGGTTAAGTTTGCCGCACATCAGTTAGAAGGACCCGCAGCATCTTGGTGGGAGAATTTCACAGCCACCTTCCCAGTCGACACTGTCACATGGGACCAGTTTCAACAAGCTTTTCGTACTGCCCATGTTTCAGCAGGAGCAATGGCCATGAAGAAGCGTGAGTTTCGTAACTTGTGCCAAGGAGGACGGACAGTTGGCCAGTATGTGGAGGAGTTTAGTAAGTTAGCATGTTATGCCCCAGATGACGTTGCTACAGATGCAGCTAAGCAGGAGAAATTCCTGGAAGGACTGAATGATGAGTTGAGTATGCAGTTGATGGTAGCCACCTTCAACAACTACCAGGAGTTGGTAGATCGTGCTCTTATGATTGAAGGGAAGCAGAAGCAAATTGAGAACCGCAAGAGGAAGTATGGACAAGGAAAGTATAATTCAGGAGCTCAGCAGAAGCCTCGTTTTACCCCTAGACCAGGAGGACATTTTCAGCATACCCATGGAGTAGGTAGCTCGCACAATCACAATGGCACCAAGAATGGTAATGGGAATGGAGGAAGTAATGGACAGAACCGTAGCACCCATCCACCCCAGCCAAGAAGGATTTGAGCCACGTCACTTGCTATAAGTGTTCGAAGTCAGGACATTATGCAAATGACTGTCCTGAAGGACAAAACGGCAATGGAAGTTCTGGAAAGAAGCCGAACCCTTTCCATAGGGGACAGGTGAACCACGTTAATGTGGAGGAGGTTGAAGCTCAGCCCGATGCAGTAATAGGTAAGTTTTTGGTTAAGTCATTTACTGCACTCGTTCTTTTTGATACGGGTGCATCACATTCATACATCTCAAGGGGATTTTTGGATAAGTACAACCTACCAACCCAAGCCCTTAGGTCACATGTTAGTAACCTCGCCAGGAGCAGAGTGTGTGGCAAGTTTATGGTGTGATCGGTTACCATTAAGGATTGGTAACTATGTTTTTCCCTCAGACCTAATAGTATTGGAATCTCAAGGATTGGATGTGATATTAGGCATGGATTGGTTATCAAAGTATAAAGGGAATATTGAGTGTGCTAGTAAGTCAATTTTGCTTACCACACCAGAAGGGAGAAGGATCAAGTATGTATCCCGGCATGTACCAAAAGGACACAAGTGAATTGCCTAACAGGAGTTGTGCAGGAGGAAGTACCAGTGGTAAAGGATTTTCCAGATGTATTTCCGGAAGAGTTGCCCGGCATGCCACCGGATAGAGACATTGAGTTTTTGATTGAGCTTTTGCCAGGCACTGGGCCAACATCGAAGAGACCATATAGGATGCCAGCAAAAGATTTGGTGGAAATTAAGAAGCAGATTAAGGAGTTACTGGATAAGGGATATATTCGCCCAAGTTCTTCGCCTTGGGGCTCACCAGTACTTTTAGTGGAGAAGAAGGATGGATCGTTAAGGATGGTTGTTGATTATCGAGGATTGAACGAAGTAACGATCAAGAACAAGTACCCACTACCAATGATCAACGATCTGTTTGATCGGTTGCAAGGAGCTAAAGTGTTTTCCAAGATCGACTTGCGATCAGGATACCACTAGTTGAAGATTCGAGAACAAGATATACCTAAGACAGCTTTTACCACCAGATATGGGCTGTATGAGTATACCGTTATGTCATTTGGACTAACTAATGCGCCTGCCTATTTTATGAACATGATGAACAAAGTGTTTATGGAGTTTTTGGATAAGTTCGTCGTAGTGTTCATTGATGATATCCTGGTATATTCGAAGAATGAAGAGGAGCATAAGGAGAATTTGCGTTTGGTACTTGGAAAGCTCAGAGAACATCAGTTATATGCCAAATTCAGCAAATGTGAGTTTTGGTTGAAGGAAGTAGGATTCCTCGGACACGTTATATCCGGAGAAGGTATAGCAGTAGATCCCGCTAAAGTCGAAACCGTGACCAAGTGGGGAGCACCAACAACAGTTGGAGAGATCCGGAGTTTTCTTGGACTCGCAGGATACTACCGGAGATTTATTGAGAATTTCTCAAAGATTGCAAAACCTATGACAGAGTTGTTGAAGAAGGATACTAAGTTCAAATGGACCGAGGAGTGTGAGGCAAGTTTCCAGGAGTTGAAGAAACGTTTGGTGACCTCACCAGTGTTGATTTTGCCAGATCAAACCAAGGATTATGAGGTGTATTGCAACGCTTCACGTCGAGGACTTGGAGCAGTGCTTATGCAGGAAGGGAGAGTTGTTTCGTATGCTTCACGACAACTGAAGCCCCATGAATTGAGTTATGCTACACATGATTTGGAGTTAGCAGCCGTAGTGCATGCATTGAAAACATGGAGACATTTCCTCATTGGAAATCATTGTGAGGTGTACACGGATCATAAAAGTTTGAAGTACATTTTCACACAGAAGGAATTGAACCTCAAACAAAGGAGATGGTTGGAGCTTATCAAGGATTATGATATGAAATTGCATTATCATCCCGGGAAGGCTAATGTAGTAGCTGATGCATTAAGCCGCAAGAGCCATGTCAATACACTAATGACGGGAGTAATACCCAAGGAGTTAGCTGAAAATTTTCGTGAACTACGTTTGGAAATAGTTCCGAGAGGCTATGTAGCAGCATTGGAAATTCAGTCAACTTTGATGGATAAAATCAGAGAAGCTCAGAAAACTGACAAAGAGATTGCCGCTATAAAGGAGAAACTGAGCAAAGGAAAAGCTAAAGGATTTCGTGAGGATGAGCACGACACCCTATGGTTTGAAGACCGTGTCTATGTGCCCAATAACCCGGAGATCAGAAAGTTGATTCTGCAAGAGGCACATGATTCACTGTATTCGATTCACCCAGGAAGTACCAAGATGTATTTGGATTTGAAGGATATTTTCTGGTGGACTGGAATGAAGAAGGATATTGCGGAGTATGTACCAGTTTGCGATGTATGTCAGAGAGTAAAGGCAGAACATCAGAAGCCAGCAGGATTGTTGCAACCATTGTCGATACCCGAATGGAAGTGGGATAAACTAGGTATGGATTTTATCACGGGATTGCCAAGGACTCGTTTAGGCTATGGCTCGATTTGGGTTGTAGTCGATCGATTGACGAAGGTAGCTCATTTCATCCCAGTAAAGACCACTTACACCAGTGCTAAGTTGGCAAAGATATACATGACCAGGATCGTATGTTTGCATGGAGTTCCGAGGAGCATCGTATTGGATAGAGGAACCCAGTTTACCTCAAAGTTCTGGAAGCAGTTGCATGCGACTTTGGGTACCGGGTTAGAATTTAGTACAGCTTTTCACCCGCAGACAGATGGACAGACTGAGAGAGTCAATCAGATTTTGGAGGATATGCTGAGAGCTTGTGCGCTAGATTATGGATCTAGTTGGGACGATAATTTGCCATATGCAGAGTTTTCTTACAATAATAGCTATCAGACCAGTTTGAAGATGGCACCTTTCGAAGCTTTGTACGGAAGGATGTGCAGGACACCGTTGTCATGGGACAAAGTTGGAGATCGCCAGTTGTTTGGACCAGATTTGATTAAGGAGTCTGAACAGAAAGTGAAGTTGATTCGCGATAGGCTCAAGGTAGCCCAGTCCAGGCAGAAGAGCTACGCAGATTCTAAACGCAAGGAGACAGTTTACGAAGTTGGAGATAGAGCTTATCTTTGAGTATCCCCACTTCGAGGGATTAAACGCTTCGGAGTTAAGGGGAAGTTAGCGCCGCGATTTGTAGGACCATATCGAGTTTTGGAGCGTATGGGAGAAGTGGCCTACAAGTTGGAATTGCCAGAAGGATTGACAGGAGTGCATGATGTGTTCCACGTTTCTCAGTTGAAGAAGTGTCACGCGGAGATGGCTGACATACCTTTAAGAGACACAGTACCATTGAAAGCAATTCAGTTGGATAACAATTTGACCTATGAGGAGAAACCAGTCAAGATCCTCGAGTTTGCCAACCGAGTTACTCGCAGCAAGGTTATCAAGTTTTGCAAAGTTCAGTGGAGCCACCACACGGAGGATGAAGCCACCTGGGAGCGAGAGGAAGATTTGCTCAAGGACCACCCTCACCTATTTTCTAGCCAACTCGAATCTCGAGGGCGAGATTCATCTTAAGGGGGGTAGGTTTGTAACATCCCAAATTTTTAATTTGGAATGTTATACATTAGGTCATCATGCATATCATATTTTATTTTGCTTTTGGTTTTGATCCTAGAAAATCCTAAGCAACTCAAGGACCCACGGAGAGAGTTGGGGATTTTGTTATTTACATATTCGAGTTTTCTCAAATTATGTAAACAGGATCATTTGATTTTATTTATTTTATCATCAGTTATTTCTATTACAAAAATATAAGAGAGGGAATAAAATGACTTTCCCAAAATATAGAAATATTGAGGATTCAATAAAAAAATCAAATAAGTTTTATTTCGGAGTTTTTCGGTATTTTTATTTGAATTTAGGAAAAATGCGCGTTTTTCGAAGTTGTAGTTTGGGCCCATATAAATGTTCACTTTATCGGGCTTGATTTTAGGAACCCGGCAAAAAAATCGTGATTTTTGGAGTCCGTTCAGTATTTCTTTTAATTTTTCTTCTGAGCGGATTTAAAAAAACGCAAACCGACTTCGGGCCGTACCCGGCCAGGACTCCCTGGCCCGGGGCCTTTATATAGCGCCCGAAGGCCCGCGAGAGGAGAGCCCCGCCGAAACCCTAACCCTAGCTCCTGTCCCGCCGCCTTTAGCCGCCGCCGCCGCCGCCCGCCGCCGCCGTCGCCGGAGCGCGCCGCCCGAGGTTCGCCGCCACCGCCTCGTTTTCCGTGCAGTTTTTTTTCTAAAAAAAAACTTTTGTTCGTCGTTTGTCTTTTTCGTCGGATTTTCCGTGGTTATTTTCTGATCGCGGTTTCTGACCCGATTTTCGTTTTAGTATAACTTTTCGCTCGTTTATCGGAATCAGGCGATTCAAGCGCCTACAGTTTCGTCTCGAAACCCTCTTTCCGAATAATCAACTTAAACAAGTTTTTGCTACTGTAAAATTTGCCCTAGATCCAGATTACTAGAACGAAGTTGTTTTCTTTCGCCGTTTGATTTCTTTTGCTTCGTTCGATTTGATTCTTTTTGCCAACCAGGGTTCTTAAGTTGAACCTTCTGGTTAGATCTTCTATTTGAGTTTTACCTATGCATTAGATGAGTACTTATTGTATGCTTGTTGTTTGTCTGCGATAGAATACCCGGAGTGCGCCGCTTGTTACTTCGAATCTCTAGGTTTCGCGGATCATCAGCAAGGCAAGTAACACTTTGATCATACCTTTTTCTACAACCCAATTTTATTGCATTAGATCAATCTTCACACATTGCATGATTAGGATCTAATTAAATTGTGGGATGGGAAGTAGATGAGGTAGTACCTATTACCTGTTTATTATCAAACCTTTGGGAGTTACTTCTACGTTTGCTTATTATGCCATGCTATGCTCGTAGACGTGGATTGGGTGAGTGAAATCCATGACAGATGTGAGATTGAGGCACCTAGTTTATCTAAGGTGGCGACCTAACACACATCTGGGGGATTGAGGCACCTGGTTTCCAGGACTTGCCTGTTTTATTGGACCGCCACCCAGGCCCAAAGGGATCATGAGAATATTCATACTAGAAACTTCCGTGTGCAACCACAAGCCATTATGGGCTCTGGCATAGTTGACTAAGTTGTGCGAACTCTTACAGTGGTGGACTAGCAGATGTAGGGGTTGTAGGTGGTACGGTCTACCCGATCGTAAGGTGCTAGCGCTTCTGAAAGACTATGTCTCGGTCATCCGTCTTCTCAAACACCATGTAGTGCGAGAAACCAAACGGAGGCGATCGAGTCTTGTGGGGAAAAGTGCGCAAACCTCTGCAGAGTGTATAAACTAATCATGGTTAGCAGTGTCCCCGGTTATGGACATCTTGAGTATCTAGTACTTGGATTTTCATGTGAATCTCAACATGTTACTCTAAATTAATTTTGATGGGTTTTAATGATGTTACTTTAATTGGGATTGAGAATGCTGTCAACCATTCTCAATGTTTAACAACAACCATGATAGTAATTAATTTCATTCCTTTGAAGTAGGGAAAAATTGGCTTTACGCAAAAACTGTAACCATAGAGCTTTCCACCAGCCAAATATGCATATAGTACAGATGTTGCATTCCCTTATTCTCTATGTGTTACCATGCGAGCATATTCCATGTGCTGACCCGTTTTCGGGCTGCAACGTTAATGTTGCAGACTTTTCAGACGACGATTAAGGAGTCTTTAGGTCGTGGTTCTATACTCAGTGATGCCGTTGGAGTTGGTGGACTCACTTATCTTCCAAGCCTTCCGCTGTTTTCGACACTAGATGGCCTTAAGCCATATTTATTGTAATAAGTTCTCTTTTGAGACACTCGATGTAATAAGTGTGTGATTGCTACTCTGCTATAAATCCTCCGAGTACTGTGTGGTGTCAGCATTACTGATCCAGGGATGACACCGGAGCACAGAGATCAGACTGTTTGAGGTCTGGTCGCTACACTGGAACTCCACCGCCCTCAACTCCAACTCCATATATTCCTGATCGGGGAGAAAAAAAATCAAGGAGAAAGATTCATCGCATTTTACGATACGGAGCCGTCGCCAACCCCTAAACTCTCTCGGGAGGGCTGATCTGGAGTCCGTTCGGGGCTCCGGATAGGGGAATCCATCGTCGTCGTCATCATCAACCATCCTCCATCACCAATTTCATGATGCTTACCGTCATGCGTGAGTAATTCCATCGTAGGCTTGCTGGACGGTGATGGGTTGGATGAGATTTATCATGTAATCAAGTTAGGTTTGTTAGGGTTTGATCCCTAGTATCCACTATGTTCTGAGATTGACGTTGCTATGACTTTGCTATGCTTAATGCTTGTCACTAGGGCCTGAGTGCCATGATTTCAGATCTGAACCTATTATGTTTTCATGAATATATGTGAATTTTTTATCCTATCTTGCAAGTCTATAGTCACCTACTATGTGTTATGATCCGGCAACCCCGAAGTGACAATAATCGGGACCACTCCCGATGATGACCGTAGTTTGAGGAGTTCATGTATTCACTATGTGTTAATGCTTTGGTCTGGTACTCTATTAAAAGCAGCCCTTAATATCCCTTAGTTTCCGCTAGGACCCCGCTGCCACGGGAGGGTAGGACAAAAGATGTCATGCAAGTTCTTTTTGATAAGCACGTATGACTATATTCGGAATACATGCATACATTACATTGATGAATTGGAGCTAGTTCTGTGTCACCCTATGTAATGATTGTTACATGATGAACCACATCTGGCATAATTCTCTATCACTGATCCAATGCCTACAAGCTTTCCGTATATTGTTCTTCGCTTATTTACTTTTCCGTTGCTATTGTTATCATCACTATAAAACACCAAAAATATTACTTTTGCTACCATTACCTTTTGCCACCGTTACCACCACTATCATATTACTTTGCTACTAAATACCTTACTGCAGATATTAAGTTCTCCATGTGTGGTTGAATTGACAACTCAGCTGCTAATACTTGATAATATTCTTTGGCTCCCCTTGTGTCAAATCAATAAATTTGGGTTGAATACTCTACCCTCGAAAACTATTGCGACCCCCTATACTTGTGGGTTATCAGGGTCTTATGAATATACTGTCATGTCTTTCGGGCTTGCAGATGCCCCTCCAACTTTCTCTCGCATGATGAACTTCATCTTCAACCACTACACCAATGAATTCGTCCTGGTGTATCTCAACGATATCCTAGCCTTGTCCAAGAATAAAAAGGATTATGCCAAGCATTTGTGATTGGTGCTCGACAAGCTCAGAGAGTATCAATTCTATGCAAAGTTCTCCAAATGTGAGTTTTGCCTTGATGAAGTTCTTTACCTTGGCCACATCATCTCCGCCAAGGGCATTTCTGTTAATCCGGAGAAGCTTTCTGTAATTGTGAATTGGGAGCCTCCTCAGAATGTCAAGCAGCTCCGCAGTTTCCTTGGGCTTGCAAGCTATTGCCAAAGATTTGTTGAGAACATCATCATCAACATGGTCTTCACGGAATACTTGAGATAATGGCTTCCACCTCCACCCCGCTGCCACCTTAACCCTAGTCACCCACCCCACCGGCGATCAGCCCACCTGACCGTGGGTTTTCACATCTGATCGCACCATCCTCACCGACGCACGCTACTTTCTTTGTTGGTTATCTTCTCCATGGCGGTGCACCCTTCCATCTCCTTAGGCTTGGACTTTAGCCTGGGGATGGCCTTGGCGGCTGAGATCCGGCACACGATCAACAGATCTGTGCACCCGACCTCTGACTCGGGTCACTTCAGATGGTGGTCTCCTTTGCCTGGCACTCCTTTCGTCTGGATGATGATAATGTTGGCCTCGCTCTTGAATCTGCCATTGGTGGTTATTGCTCTCACCTCAAGGTATCACACCTCAATGATCGGGTTTTTTCTATCACGGTTTCCTGCAAACAAGTGGGGTTTTTCATTCTACATCAACGTAGCTTTGTTTGCAATCATTTCAAGTGCTACTTTCATCTCTGGGGCCATGGCGGTCCAGATTGGGAAAAACAATTTCGTCTCTGGCAGGTTGAATGCCAGCAGGAATGGACCTTAGTTAGTCCAACCAAACGTAGGGTTTTGCTTGGGATGCAGGCCATGAAACATGTTCCTATTAAACCTTCATTGCGTTCTAGTTCTACCTCTGGCCACCCAAAGAAAAAACTCCATTTTGCTACATTCATCAATTATCCTGCTCGTAAGGAGTATAGTTATCATCCCACGCCCTCTGACGTGTTGACGGTCCGTGAGGCTGGTTATCATGTGTCATCCCAAGAAGCCTCAGGCACCTCATCTCCAGTGATGGCCACGGCCAGCTCGCCGCCTCCGGCGATCCTTTTTTGATCAATCCAACTATCCCCGGATTCTCCATTGTCTGTTGGCGGCAACCCCGGATCTCCTACTAGTTTGAAGTTTATTGGGCCGGATTTTGTGGATATTCCGGATTCTCCACCGTTGGAAGTTCTTGGTCCCACACCTCAGCCCACTTCCTCCTCCTCTCAGCCCATTGAAATTTCTGATGATGAAGAGGACAGGTTGGCTCACCGCGACTCCACAGTTTTCGAGCAACTCTCTCCATCGCCACAAGATGTTGTCAGGCATTTACAGAGCTTTGACGAGATGATTGAAGATTTGGCTGCCACGTTTTGGGACTATCAAAATTGCTTGGGTATGGGCCAACGGACAGAGGCTTATTCTAATAGGATTCGGTGTAGAAATTGTTTCCGGTCTGGTCACATTAAACGGGACTGCACCGGCCAACCACCTGATTCTTCCCTCTGGGTGCCAAAAGTCCCATCCAAAGGCTTTGGAGCCCGTGCCAAGACAGACAACTCTCCAGCCTCTTCGGTTCCCCCAAACCAGACGCCTTCACCCCCCAAAAAAACCAATCGTCCGCCTCCCACCCTTCGCCGCCAAGCTTACGATCTTCGCCAGCCACTCCGGTTCCCACTGCCCCGACAGCAGCATCGCCGTCATCTCCAATGGCAGTCTATGCGATTGACCCGCACTGCTTTGTTCCGGCCGGATATGATATCGTCGATGGTGGTGAAGATCGACTCCCAAGGACCTTCTAAACGCCTGCAATCATGCCCCCCCCCCCGCAACCATGAGCAATACATGGTGGCCATCGTCGAGCCTCTACCACCAGCCCACTTGGTTGCTATTTGTTGGCAACATGTTCTTGATTTTCTTACACAGACCCTGCATATTCTGATGCTTTCTGCTCGGACATGGTTCCAAGGAGTAGGGCTCTTTGAGATGGAAGATCCTGTTGTGCGTGGTTCGTTTACTCAGCATTCCCCTTCCCCTTGGACTGGACGAAGATGGAGAGGAATTTTTTGTCAGGTTTATTCCACACAACCAGGGGAGGGTTTCAGGGCTATTCATGGCCATTAAACTGGCTGGCTCATGTTTATTGGAGTGCCTCTTGACTATCGCAACACGCAGTGCTTGGCAAAGGTTGTTGGAACTTTTGGTCAGTTTCACTACTGGAACCAAACAGATCGTCGCCTTGTTAGATCCCTGGTTAGAGCCTCTTTTCCAGATAATGCTTTGGTGCTGCGCTCTGTGGTTTTCCGGGATTTTGCAAACTGGGGAGGTGTTGTTGTATCTTGGATAGCTGGTTGCTTCATCCTGACTGGAGAATTTGCGGATGCTATGATACCTGCCGATGAAGATCCATTGCCTTTAGACGGCAACCCACATCCTATGACAGGAGTCAACCCACCGCAGCCCTTCTGGGCTATGCCACCATACCCTGCGCTTGGTTGGAATGTTGTGCCACCTCACCATAATCCGCACCAGGGCAACAACATTGGTGGCTGGGGTGTGGATGCCAACGAGGTCAACAATGTCATCGATGCTGGATGGGGTCCTTGGGAGGAGCAGGTCTAGCAACCACAGCACCAGCATGAGGATGCACCTGATCAACATCAGGATATTGTTCAAGAGCAAAATTCCATGGTCCTCAACCCTTCTTTGGATTCTGACAATGACATGGATTTAGAGGAGGTTCAGCAGCCTATCCATCACATTGTGGCGCAGCACCCAGTGGCTCCTTTGGATCCAATTCAGCTTGGAATTGTTCGTGTTGTCTATGGTCCTGTGCTTCCTCCCAATCTTATCTGGGAAAGGTCTTTTCGTTCATTACTGCCTGAATTTTTCATCAGAAAAGTGCATGTTCTGCTGTCAGCACATCATCAATGGCAGTCTCAACTCACCACTTGTGTTTTGCCCGAGCACTGTGGGGTCACTTTTGGAGTTCTGATGCAGCCCAATAATCCATCCACGCCTCACTCGTCTGTTGTTATTGAAGAGATCCTTTCAGATCATGTGGAGCCTGAAGTATCTGACCATGAGCAGGTTGACCCTGTGCAGCCCGCTGACGCTGATTCCTCATGGCACCATGATGAATTCATGTTCATGTCTGCTATTCCTCCGATGCTTGGCAAGCGTGGACGTGAGGTCAGGCGAGGCCGTAAGTCGTTAGCTGTAGTTGCTCCAACTCCGGATTTCTCCATCAGACGCATGACGCGCAGCGCTGCCAAGGCCACTGGTTACAAACCAACTTCAGCCATTCCCACCAAGACCTCTGTGTTGCGCCGCCCGAGGGCCAAGAAGGCCAAGTCATCATCTGACGACTCAGAAGTCCTTGAAGATGCAGCGCAGGCGATACCTCCACCAACACCTATCTCTGATTTACAGGTAGTCGGCGCTCGTCTGGGTATCTCTGCAGAACATCTGACTCTGGAGAAGCTTATGGCTCCTCCGAAGAAATCTTCCTCTGATCCAGTGTCCGATGATGAGTAAACCTAGGTTTCAGGATTGGCGCCAGAGGGGTCTTGCCTGGCATAGTTTTTGCTTCATTAGTGACTATGTTTTATCTGAACTTGTTGCTCTGTTTGCTCTTTTGGGTCGTGTGGCTATGGACTATGAAACTGCTAGGTTATGCTTAGCAGTCCTTATTTTATCATTGCGAGTTCTTTATGGATAGTACAAATTATCATAATTGGCGTGTACTCTATTGGAATGTCCGTGGCCTGAATTCAGATGCTCGTCAGCGTGATGTGAGAGCAAATAGTGAGGAGAGCCAATGCTCCATTGTTTGCTTGCAAGAAACAAAGTGTGCGGATTTTGATATAAGGAAAATTAGAACTTTCTGCCCCCGACACTTTGATACTTTCGTGTTTTCCCCGGCCGCTGGTGCTTCTGGTGGCATCCTAGTTGTTTGGGACTCGTCCATCTTCCATGGGACCCTTATCCAAATTCAGAGCTTTGGCATTGTGGTTTCTTTTCAGTCAGTTCATAATGCTGAGAAGTGGACCCTTGTGTCCGTTTATGGGCCCTGTGATGGCCCTCCTCGGGATAACTTTGTTAGTTGGCTTTACCACCTTAATATCCCAACGGATGAGAACTGGTTGCTTCTAGGAGATTTCAACTTCATTCGTTCCATTGATAATAGAAACAGACTAGGAGGTGATGTCAATGACATTTTCCTCTTTAATGAGATCATTCGTCATTTGGGTTTGCTGGAATTGCCTTTAAAGGGTAGGAGTTTCACTTGGTCCAATATGCAAGAGCAGCCATTGCTTGAACAGCTAGATTGGTTTTTTACCATGTCAGATTGGATTTCTATCTATCCCAACACTGTTGTTTTACCCCTGGCAAAAACGTCATCAGATCATGTCCCCTGCGTGGTTTCAATTGACACCAATATACCTAAATCCAGAGTTTTTAGGTTTGAGAACTACTGGGTTGACATGCCAGGGTTTTTGGACTGTGTCAAGCTTTCTTGGAACCAGCCAGTGTTTGCTGATTTGTCTCCTGCTGCGGTCCTGGCAACCAAGTTTAAGCACCTGCGTTCTACCCTCAAAGCTTGGAGCAAGAACCTGTCGTTCATAAAACGACTGACAATGGATTGTTCTCGAGTAATCTTATTCTTTGATAACTTGGAGGAGTTGAGGCCTCTCACCACACCTGAATTTAACTTTCGAACAATTGTTAAATTACACCATGAGAATCTGCTTAGAATACACTATATTTATTGGAAGCAGAGGTGTACCATCCGTTATATTAAGGTGGGGGAGGAGAATTCTAAGTTTTTTATGCAATGGCTTCTGAACGTCTGCGCAGGAATACGATTGCAAGTCTCTCTGTTGCAGGTGCTGACCCAGTTTCTGATCATTCCCAAATGGAGGGAATCTTTTGGTCATCTTTTAAAAACAGAATGGGACAGGCCCAAGGTATTAATATGGGCTTTGATCTGCACACTCTTATTCAACCTGTTGATGGCTTGAGCAGTCTGTCTGAACCATTTTCTGCTGAGGAAATCAACACTGTCCTTAAAGATTTACCAACTGATCGAGCTCTTGGGCCAGATGGTTTTAATGGTCTATTTGTTAAGAAGTGTTGGCCTATCATTGAGAAGGATTTTTTGGCTCTCATTCAGGGGTTTTATGATGGGAGGCTATCTTTGGAGAGTATTAATGGCTCCCTTATAACCCTCATACCAAAGATGTTGTCTCCTGAAGGACCTGAGGATTTTAGACCAATCTCTCTTACTAACACATGTCTCAAGTTCCCCACTAAGCTCCTGGCAAATAGGCTTCAAAAGGTCATTCTGCAATGCATCCATAAGAATCAATATGGGTTTTTGAGAAGCAGAGCCATTTAGGACTGTCTGGCTTGGGATTTTGAATATATACACCAATGCAATCAATCGAAACGGCCAATCATCATTTTGAAATTGGATTTTGCCAAAGCTTTTGACACTGTGGAGCATGATCTCATCTTGCAAATTCTCCAGCACAAAGGTTTTGATGCCAAATGGATTTCTTGGATTAAAGAGATTCTTTCCTCAGGATCATCATCCGTTTTGCTTAATGGGGTGCCTGGAAAACAGTTCAAATGCAAATGTTGGGTTAGGCAGGGGGATCCTCTATCCCCACTTTTATTTGTCATAGTTGCTGATTTGCTTCAAACAGTGGTCAATGACATGCTGGATAAGGGAGTTCTAACACTTCCAATCCCATCTCAGGACCCTGACTTTCCTATCATTCAGTATGCAGATGACACAATAATCATCCTTTCTGCAGTAGAAGAACAGTTGGTGGCTCTCAAGAACATGCTCCATATTTTCCAACAGTCTACTGGTCTAAAGGTAAATTTTGGAAAGTCTTCAATGGTGCCCCTAAATGTTGACCCCATAGAGGCATAGAGGTTGTCTTCCATCCTGGGATGTAAGCTGGAGCAGTTGCCTTTCACATATCTGGGTTTGCCACTTGGCACAACAAGACCTAGAATCATTGATTTCATGCCTCTAGTGGATAGTGTTGAAAGAAGACTATATGTTAGCTCTGCCATGCTCAACCAAGGATCCAGGTTGCAATTGCTCACATCTATGCTTACTTCAATGCCCATATACTTTCTATTGAGTTTGCATATTCCACCTGGTATTATCAAGCAGTTGGATAGGATTTTCAGGCAGTGTTTGTGCAGAGGAAACTCTGATGTGCCAAAGCATTCCTTAGCTGCCTGGGATTTAGTTTGCGGACCAAAGGATAAGGGAGGCCTTGGCATTCTTAACCTCAATGTTCAAAATCAAGGCCTGCTTCTCAAACAAATGCATAAGCTTTACAACAAGCAGCAGGTTCCTTGGGTCCAATTGATTTGGGATAGTTATTATGATGGAGTTGTGCCCCATGCAACATTTCTCACTGGCTCCTTGAAAGGATCGATATGGTTGACTAGAGGGGGGGTGAATAGGCAACTACCAATTTATAACTTTTCTTAATCAAATTAAACTTTGCATCAAAGTAGGTTGTCTAGATGTGCAACTAGGTGAGCAACCTATATGATGCAATACCAACAAGCATACAAGCAAACAAGAGAAGTAACACTAAAGAGCTTGCACAAGTAAAGGTAAGAGATAACCAAGAGTGGATCCGGTGAAGACGAGGATGTGTTACCGAAGTTCCTTCCCTTTAAAGGGAAGTACGTCTCCGTTGGAGCGGTGTGGAGGCACGATGCTCCCCAAGAAGCCACTAGGGCCATCGTATTCTCCTCACGCCCTCACACAATGCGAGATGTCGTGATTCCACTATTGGTGCCCTTGAAGGCGGCGACCGAACCTTTACAAACAAGGTTGGGGCAATCTCCACAACTTCATCGGAGGCTACCAACAAAACCACGAAGCTTCACCACAATGCACTATGGATCCGTGGTGACCTCAACCGTCTAGGGTGCTCAAACACCCAAGAGTAACAAGATCCGCTAGGGATGAGTGGGGGAATCGAAAAACCCTTGGTGGAAGTGTAGATCGGGGCCTTCTCAACCACTCCCGAGCAAATCAACAAGTTTGATTGGCTACAGAGATAGATCGGGCGAAAATGGAGCTTGGAGCATTTAATGGAGCTTGAGCAATAAATGGAGCTTGGGGGAGGAAGAGGTAGGTCAAAGAGAAGAAGGGGACTCCCTTTTATAGTGGGGGCAACAATCCAACCGTTGCCCCTCACCAACCAGCCCCGCACAGGGCGGTACTACCGCTGAGAGGGGGCAGTACTACCGCCAGGTCAACGGTACTGCCGCGCCAGCCAGCGGCACTGCCGCACAGAGGAGACTAGTAGGGAATAGGACCCAACGCGATACTACCGCGGTGGTAGGGGCGGTACTACCGCTCCTGGAACGGTACTACCGCCTCTACAACCACAACTAGTGCCGTAAAACCCGACACGAGAAAAAGACCCCTCGAGTCGAGGCGGTAGGAGCCACACAGCCCAGCGGTACTACGGCAGCGGGGTCACGGGCGGTACTACCGCCGTGGAGCGGTACTGCCGCTTGTGACCCTTCGGTCGTACTACCGCTGGTAGTGCGGTACTACCGCTGGGGCACAGAAGAGAGAGAAAGAATCTCTCCAAGGAGGCTGAGGACGAGGTGGAGGTGCCAGGCACCCCGGCGGTACTATTGTTGTGGAGCCACGGGCGGTACTACCGCTGTGGAGCGGTACTGCCGCTTGTGGCTCCTCAGCGGTACTACCGCTGGGTTGCGCGGTACTACTGCTTGGACCCAGACAAGACAAGGAAGAGAGGAGAGATCTCTACAATGGAATGGAAAAGCTCGGAGGGTGAGAAGTTGATGTGTACGTGTTGATTCCACCCATGCAATACCCCAACGGACCCCCTCTTGATAGTACGGTGCCCTCTACGCAACTTGTCCACCGAGAAAGAAACGAAAGAGCTACACCGTCTTGAAATACACTCCGAGGGGAAGGAAACGTCTTGTGCCAGGGGAGAATCTGTGAATTATTCAAAGCACAAGATTAGTCCGCAAACATGTTGTCATCAATCACCAAAACTACCTTGAGAGAGATATGCCGTAACAATCTCCCCATTTTTGGTGGATTGATGACAACTAGGGATTTGCGCAAGGAAAAGAAATAAAAGAAGAAAAACTCTGAACTACAAAATATAGACGGGCTCCCCCAGAATGTGTGCACCTAGATAGTGGAGCATTCGGAGCAAGACACACACATTCGGATCAACACTCCCCCTATATTTTATAGTCCAACAATACTAAGCACAAGATATAAGAGAGAAGAGAATAAAACAGGACAAGCATGCATCTCATAATAAACTACAGTACTGAATAGACATAAGTAATAAGGTAGCGATAGGGAGCATATGTCTCACACCATATGTCTAGAACTTAGGTCTCACAGGCACCAAACCAAACCAAATAAAGACACTGAGAGAACACACAAGAAACCACAAGACGACTCAAAGCACGGCAATAACACAAATCCCTACACTCTCTCCCCATTTGGCAGCGAGACACCAAAAAGGGCAAAGAGTGACGCTACGACTCCAGGTGATGGGAAGATGAAGATCTCGAACATCACATCTCTGCATCTTCATCGTGGGTCAAAAACTGCTCGGCATCGGAGTCGGTCCAATGGCAATGCTGATGAATCCAGTCCTCCTCTTCAGTGATCTGACCCTCAGACCCACTGGCAACTGTCGCTCCCATCTGACGCATGAGATCCTTGTGCCGCATCCTGGCATGCTTTTCCGCCACATGAGTCATGTACTGACCATGAGACTCCATGCAGAAAAGCTTCTTCATCTTGCGTTTAAGCTTCTGTGCCCATGACGGTTCTATACTAGAGGACCCAAAGTCCTCCTCATGATCATCAGTAGCAGCCCCACCCTCGGTCCCCATGGCAGCAGCAGTAGCAGACGGATCCCCCATGATAGCAGTAGACGGACCCCCTGTGTGAGGCGCTGGGGTGGCCCAATTGTCCTTCTTCCTCAGATGCTTGATCTCATGAGAAACCATGTCTCCAGTTTCTAGCAACACTCTGGGATAAGTCTGTGCCCAGGCCCTCTCAATGAGCCTCATGATGAATGGACCATATATAGGGCACTTGCGCTCAGACACGGCAGAGAGAAGTTCAGACCACATGACATGAGAAATATCCAGGCTCTCTCCAGTGCTTGCTTCCTTCTCATGCTGAAAGAAAAGGAGCATGTCCACGAGGTAAGAGTGGACCATATCCATATTCCCGATCCGAGGGAAGAGAGTCTCACGAAAGATGCGATGAAGAATGTCCAGATACGGAGACAGCTCATAGGTCTTCTTCTTAGTTACTGGGTGAACTTTCACAGTGCAGTAGGGCCAAAGGGCTTGCTTGTGGGTGGACGTAGCATTGCGGTGAGGGCGGAAACCGACAGGAGTCTCAAGCCCGTTATCCACCACATCAAGTAACTCCATGAAAGCCTTCCACTTGACGGAAAGCAGCTTGCCATTGGTCATCCATGTCAGAGTCCTGTCGACATCCATCCCAAGATGGACGGTGGCATAGAATTGAGCCACCAAATCCGCATCGAAATCCTTGTTGAATTGCATGATCCTGAGAATGTTCAGCTGAGTGCACATCTGAACGGCTTCGCCAAAGTACTCCGGGTCCTTCTCCATAGCATCAGTATCAATGGAGCGAACATCAACAAAGAGATTCTTCTTGGCCTTGATCACATCAAAGTAGATGGCAAACTGAAAACGGTTCCAGAACGGGCGGTTGACCAAAGTGGGTTCTTGTTCCACCGCATAGGGGTTGCGGCGCCGCTTCTCCCAAAACTCCTTGTTGGTCATCTCAGTCACAGTCTTCCCTTTTAGCTTGTTGGCAGATCTCTTCGTGTGCTGAGGAGGTGGAGGAACACTTGCAGAAGCGCTTGCTGGAGGCGGTTGGGTGCTCAAGGAACCACCGGCTGGCTCAGAGGTGCGGTAGCGTTTTGATGTTGCACGCCCGGGGTTGATACGGCGAGCTTGATGCTCAGAAGGGTCATCACCTGGAGCCAAACACAAGAACACGCAAAACAACCAGAAAGAACGAGCATAAGCCAACAAACACAACAAAAAAGATCAAGGTAAAGCAGGAATATGATGGAATTTGACATGCAGCGGTAGTACCGTGACATGCCCGCGGTAGTACCTCCTCAAGCGGTAGTACCGCCCCAAAGAGAGCGGTAGTACCGCTCGAGGTCAAGCGGTAGTACCACTCCATCGAGAGCAGTAGTACTGCTTGAGGCAAAGAAACAACAGTTTCCTACCGCACGAGGCGGAGAAACAGCGGTTTCCTACTATCGTGGTCAGATCCTGCACTACCGGCCTACCAAATTCAAAAATATTCCTACCAAACTCTAATCGAGATAGTCTAGTTGCCTTCTCCAACCAACTCAAGCCTAGATTTAGCCAAAAATCTAGAGATGCAACCACCATTGCCCCTAAGAAACAAGATCTGAAAACGAGAAAAAAGGAAAGAAGGAACGGGGGCAATACCGGCATCCATGGCAAGAGAACGAGGTGGGGATCGACTCCACCAAAGGAAATGGAGAGGGACGCCCCGGAGACGGAGATCCGCCGGAGCCCTCCCGCGGCGAGTGGAGGCTGGAGAGAGGAAGAGGAAAGAGGGGGCGAAGTGAATGGGTATGGGGGAGAAGAAACCTCCCCCTGCCCTGACTGACCCCCCTAGTCCCGTCCCTCAGCGGTAGTACCATGCTGGGGGCGGTAGTACCGCTTATGAGCGGTAGTACCGTGCACCACCAGCGGTAGTACCGCCCAGCACGCCACAGCAACCAAACAAACAATGCTTTTGCTCGAAGGAAAGACAACAACAGCAAGAAAAAGAGCACACCAGCAAACGACCAAGACACACCTCTTCAAAAGAGGGCGGTGGCCGAGGCCACCTATGTTTGAGTCAAAAAGGTATGGCGCCGCGAAGATTTTAACCTTGGGCCCATGACCAAAACTCATCTTTGAAGCACAAGTACCATCAACAATGGCTAAAGTGAAAGACTTGATCAATTTATGCATAATGGGGGGAGGGATAGTTCATTGAGAGAACAACACTCCCCCTATGTCCATGCCTACACCTAAACTAGACAACAAAATGAGCATGGTGGGGTGTGCAAGGGTTCAAGCCACATTGCTCGAATCAATGATATTTAGCTCATGCCTTAACTCGCGAAATCTTGCTTCATCCAAGGGCTTCATGAAAATATCTGCAAGGTTGTCATGAGTGTTGACATAGTTGAGCTCGATCTCTCCTCGCCTAATGTGATCCCGGATGAAGTGATACCGAATCTTAATATGCTTCGTCTTGAAGTGTTGCACCAGGTTGAGAGAGATCTTGATGGCACTTTCATTGTCACACCAAAGAGGCACTTTGTCACAAGTGACACCATAATCCTTTGAAGTTTGCCTCATCCATAGGAGTTGTGCACAACAACTACTAGCAGCAACATACTCCGCCTTAGTGGACGAGAGAGACACGCAACTTTGCTTTTTGGAAGACCAACTTACCAAAGAGCAACCAAGGAATTGGCACCCTCCGGGAGTGGACTTCCTATCCACTTTGTCTCCCACCCAATCTAAATCCGAGTACCCTACAAGCTTGAAGTTTGATCCTCTTGGGTACCATAAGCCAAAGTTTGGGGTATGAGCCAAATATCGAAAGATTTGTTTGACCGCCACATAGTGACTTTCCTTAGGTGCGGCTTGAAACCGTGCACAAATTCCCAC
Organism: Triticum aestivum; assembly: GCF_018294505.1. NCBI lineage: Eukaryota > Viridiplantae > Streptophyta > Magnoliopsida > Poales > Poaceae > Triticum > Triticum aestivum. Next base: position 223,925,877 of record NC_057806.1, read on the forward strand.
ACTCAACATGATGTCCGGTCTAGATGCACAAAGATAAAGAAAGGATCCAATCATGGAACGATATACCTTTTGATCCACCACTTTACCATTGGGATCTAAGTCAAGTTGGCACTTGGTGGGCATTGGAGTGGAAGCCGGCTTGACGTCACTTAGCTTGAATCTCTTGAGCATGTCTTGAGTGTATTTGGATTGATTAATGAAGGTTCCTTCTCTTCTTTGCTTCACTTCGAACCCTAGAAAGAACTTCAACTCTCCCATGGAGGACATCTCGAACTTTGGGGTCATGAGAGCGGCAAATTCCTCATTGAAAGCTTTGTTAGGAGAACCAAAGATAATATCATCAACATATAATTGGCACACAAACAACTCCCCTTTGACCTTCTTAGTAAAAAGAGTGGGGTCGATTAGCCCAACTTCAAAACCACGATCTTGTAACAACTCGGTAAGGTGGTCATACCACGCACGTGGGGCTTGTTTAAGGCCATAGAGTGCCTTATCGAGTTGATACACATGATCGGGAAAGTAGGGATCCTCGAACCCGGGGGGGTTGCTTGACGTAAACCAATTCATTAATAGGACCATTAAGAAAAGCACTCTTCACATCCATTTGTTGTAACTTAAAGTTATGATGAGAAGCATATGCAATCAACATGCGAATGGATTCAAGACGAGCAACGGGAGCAAAGGTTTCACCGTAGTCGATACCCTCGACTTGGGAGTAGCCTTGTGCTACCAAACGAGCCTTGTTGTGAATGATAATCCCATGGGCATCTTGCTTGTTCTTAAATATCCACTTGGTTCCTATGACATTGTGATTCCTGGTTGGTCTTGGCACCAATCTCCACACTTTGTTACGCTCGAAGTTGTTGAGTTCTTCATGCATGGCATTGAGCCAATCCGGATCTTCTAGCGCTTCATAGACCTTGTGGGGTTCCACACAAGAGACAAACGCGTGATGCTCACAATAATTTGTTAATTGTCTACGAGTGCTTACCCCCTTTCTTAAGCTTCCGAGCACATTCGTCATGAGATGATCCTTGGTGGAGAGATTGGAAGCAACCTTGGCGGCACGACGCTCTAATTCCTCCTCGGGGGTGAGACGAGGAGTGGTCACTTGATCATCTTGAGCGTCGTCTTGGGCTTGCTCTTGTTCTTGAACTTGCTCGGAGAATAGAACTTGACCTTGGGCATCACTTGATGTGTCAACACCGTCTTGAGCGTGATCTTGCCCTTGGTCATGTTCTTGAAGATGAGGGCCTTCATGTTGAACTTCGGAAGTGTGTGGGCCTTGGGTTGGTGATGGCTCCACTTGAGTGGAGCTTTGTCCTTCTCCTTCGGCCAAAAGGGGTTCCTCAATGGGTAGGATAAAGCCAACACCCATTATTCTTATGGCTTGGGGAGGAATTTCATCACCTACATCACAAGTGCCACTTTGCTCCACTTGGGAGCTGTTATTCTCATCAAACTCCACGTTACACGTCTCCTCAATAAGTCCCGTGGATTTATTGAGGACACGGTAAGCATGAGAGTTTGTAGCATAGCCAACAAATATGCCCTCATAAGATCTAGCCTCAAATTTAGACAACCGAACACCTTTCTTGAGAATGAAACACTTACACCCGAATACCCGGAAGTACTTGAGGTTGGGCTTGTTACCGGTGAGTATCTCGTATGGAGTCTTGTTCAAGCCCTTGCGGAGGTAGAGCCGATTGGATGCATGACACGTGGTGTTGATGGCTTAGGCCCAAAAGTTGTACGGAGACTTGAACTCCGCCATCATGGTCCTTGCCGCATCCATCAACGTTCGGTTCTTCCTCTCTGCAACACTGTTTTGTTGAGGGGTGTAGGGTGCGAAATATTGATGCTTGATTCCCTCATCACTAAGAAACTCATCCAAGGTGTAGTTCTTGAACTCGGTGCCGTTGTCACTTCTTATTGTCAAGATCTTTTCATTGTGTTGACGTTGTGCTTCATTCGCAAAGTCAATGACGGTTTGTTCGGTCTCGCTCTTCCTCTTGAAGAAATACACCCATGTGTACCTTGAGTAGTCATCCACAATCACCAAGCAATACTTCCTTCCTCCAAGATTATCAAAGGATGGAGGCCCAAAGAGATCCATGTGAAGGAGCTCCAAAGTCCTCTTTGAATAAATTATAGTCGTGGGAGGGTGAGCCTTCTCATGTAGCTTTCCTTCGATACAGGCACTGCAAGCACGATCTTTAGCAAAACTAACATTCGTTAGTCCACGGACATGGCCCCCCTTGAGGAGACTTTGCAAAGACCTCATATTGACATGGGCTAAACGGCGATGCCAAAGCCATCCCACATCAACTTTAGCCATTAGGCATGTCGCGGTCTTAGTGGGTCGCTTTGAAAAGTTAATCACATATAGACCGTTCTCGATATCAACAAAAGCTACTTTAAGAGTCTTGCTCCACAAGAGGGCCACGGTATCGATATCAAAGAAAGTGGCAAAGCCCATGATTGCAAGTTGATGAACGGAAAGTAAATTGTATGCAAGGGACTCAACAAGCATGACCTTCTCGATCGTGAGATCATGAGAGATGACCACCTTGCCAAGTCCCAATACCTTAGAAGATGAGGCGTCACCCCACTCGACATTGGTGGGCATAGATGGAACCTTGTGCACGTCCACCACCAAGTCCTTGCTTCCGGTCATATGATTTGTAGCTCCGCTATCGAGCAACCATGATCCCCCACCGGAAGCAAACACCTACAAGAGATCAATGCTTGGTTTTAGGTACCCATTTTGTAATGGGTCCTTTGATGTTAGTAATAAGGGTTTTTGGAACCCAAATAGACCATTCAATGTATTCGTGAGGAGAACCAACAAATTTGGCATAAACATGCACATCACTAGCACGGCATAACACATAAGAAGGATTAAAATCGCCGGCTTTGTTGGGAGGGGTGACATTGTTCTTCTTCTTCTCCGCGGAGGCACTCTCTCCCTCCTTCACAAAGGTTTGCATGAGAGGAGGAGGTCGTTTGGTCTTGTCATTCTTGTTCTTGTTCTTGGAGTCGGGCACGTACCCAACCCCTTCCTTAGCCACAACTCCCTTTTGGTTGATGAAGAGATCGTTGAGGTTCTTCTTGCCTTGTATGCAAGTCGCAAGACCTCTCTCAAGTTGCCCCTTTAGATTAGCGTTCTCCTCAATGAGATGCACATGCTCACAACACGGGTTAGTAGCATTTGCATTATCAATTAACATCATACTAGGGAAAGTGGCTTTTTCCTTGGTTAGCTTTACTTGAAGTTGATCATGAGACTCTTTGAGGCTAGCATGAGCACCCTTCAAGACCTTGTGAGACTTGTCAAGTAGATCAAACTCCTCTTTGAGTCTAGCAAGATCAACCTCAAGTTCGGCCTTCTCGGAGTTTAGCACATGAGAAACTATGAGGACATGATCATAATCTTTCTTTAACTTAGCATGATCAACGTTGTGTGACTCCTCAAGAGCCAAACGAAGACCACACTCTTCCTCAAGAGCATTGGAAAGATCCGAAATCTCATCGGCATAGTCACGACTATGCCCTTCCATCTTAGTGATGGTGTCTTCGTGAGCCTCGATCATGTCATTGGCTTCACCAAGTTGTTCCAAGAGAGAAACAAAGTGCTTCTTGGATTTTCCCTTGAGTTTGCCCATAAAGGCCTCAAACTCGTTAGCCTCCACATTAGCTCTCTCAAGTTCATTAATGCTATCCGTCGGAGAAGGATGATTAATGATGGTAGTTTTGATATTGGGGGTTACCTTGTTGGTGGCTTTAGCCATGAGGCACTTGGCGGTGATGCTCTCATTGGGTGAGTCGAAGAGAGACACCCGTGAAGTCATCGCAATGGCAATGGAGGCCATGGCAACCGACTCATCATCTTCATCATCCTCATTTTACTCTTCTTGCACAACCAATGCCTTGGGAGGAGTCTTCTTGGTGAAGTTGTTCTTGTTGGGGAACGACTTGGCCTTGTCCTTTCGTATGAGCTTGCCACCATTGTCTTCCCTCTTCTCATACGGGCATTCCGCAACAAAATGACTCACGTTGCCGCAATTGTAGCAAGTCCTTACATGTTGCTTGCCCCTCGTGCCACTCGAGTTGTTTTTGCTAAAGTTTGGCCTTGAGTTTGTCTTGCTCCAAAATTTCCTTGAAGCAAGTGCCATGTGTTCATGATATGCATACTTCGTGTCTTCGGGGTTGCTCTCCTCTTCTTCCTCTTCTTCTTCTTCAACGGTGAGCTTGGCCTTCAATGCAAGGGTAGGCTTCTTTGCCCATTGAGAACGGAGCACCGCATTGTCGGCGGTCTTGTCCAAAATGTTCATGGCCACAAACTCATCCAACACTTCGCTTGAGGTCAAAGTGTGGAAGTCCGGTATTTGACGAATGACGCAGGACATGGCCTTGTGATAGGGCATCATTGCCTTGAGGAATTTGTGCTTGATCCAATTGTCATCCGTGTCCTTGCTCCCGTGATCTCGTAGTGAGACCGCGAGTTTGGTTACTCTCCGATAAAGCTCACGAGGTTCTTCATCTTCTTTCATTGCAAACTCATCGGCCTCATCTTGCACCACTTCATAGTTGGAGCGTTGAATGCTTGCACTTCCCCAGTAGAGAGAGACAACACAATGCCATGCATCTTTGGCCAAGGCGAAGGGACGAAGATGAGGTAGGTCTTCGGGTGGAATTGCATCTTGAATGATGAAGAGAGCATTCTCATTGAATTGATTGTCCGCGGCTTCTCGAGGAGTGAAGTTGCTTGGATCATGTGGATAGAAACCTTCTTCAATGATTCTCCAAAGGTTAGTGTTCACATGATTTAAGTTACGTTTAAAGAGGTAAACCCAAGAATCAAAATCCTCATTTTTCACAATCTTAGGGGGAGGACTGGCATGATTCAAATGAGTGGAAGGAACCGGTCCACCATAAACAAGTGGTGGTTCCACATGGGCAAATATGCCGGTGCCATTCTTACCACTAGAAGAAGGAGCCTTTTCACTACTAGCTTCCCCCTTGTCGGGGATAGCATCCGTCACCTTGTTGGCGGGGTCACCCACTTTCAACGGTGCGGTGGATAGTTTAAGCCCCTCAAGAAATTTAGTAAACATGCTTTCAACTTCGGTCGTCATGGAGGTTTTCAATGTCTCCAAGGCCACATTGAACTCCTCACGAGAGACCGAGGTTCCCCCATCTCCCTTAGACGAGATCGGATTCACACTGGAGTGTTCCTCCACACCGTCTACGGTATCAACCATACTCTTTGGACGGTAAAGTCCTTAATAAAGAGACGAGGCTCTGATACCAATTGAAAGTATCGATATGGTTGACTAGAGGGGGGGTGAATAGGCAACTACCAATTTTTAACTTTTCTTAATCAAATTAAACTTTGCATCAAAGTAGGTTGTCTAGATGTTCAACTAGGTGAGCAACCTATATGATGCAATACCAACAAGCATACAAGCAAACAAGAGAAGTAACACTAAAGAGCTTGCACAAGTAAAGGTAAGAGATAACCAAGAGTGGATCTAGTGAAGACGAGGATGTGTTACCGAAGTTCCTTCCCTTTGAAGGGAAGTACGTCTCCGTTGGAGCGGTGTGGAGGCACGATGCCCCCCAAGAAGCCACTAGGGCCACCGTATTCTCCTCACGCCCTCACACAATGCGAGATGTCGTGATTCCACTATTGGTGCCCTTCAAGGCGGCGACCGAACCTTTACAAACAAGGTTGGGGCAATATCCACAACTTCATTGGAGGCTCCCAACAAAACCACGAAGCTTCACCACAATGGACTATGGCTCCATGGTGACCTCAACCGTCTAGGGTGCTCAAACACCCAAGAGTAACAAGATCCGCTAGGGATGAGTGGGGGAATCGAAAAACCCTTGGTGGAAGTGTAGATCGGGGCCTTCTCAACCACTCCCGAGCAAATCAACAAGTTTGATTGGCTAGAGAGATAGATCGGGCAAAAATGGAGCTTGGAGCATTTAATGGAGCTTGAGCAATAAATGGAGCTTGGGGGAGGAAGAGTTAGGTCAAAGAGAAGAAGGGGACTCCCTTTTATAGTGGGGGAAACAATCCAACTGTTGCCTCTCACCAACCAGCCCCGCACAGGGCGGTACTACCGCTGAGAGGGGACGGTACTACCGCCAGGTCAGCGGTACTGCCGCGCCAGCCAGCGGCACTGCCGCGTAGAGGAGACTAGTAGGGAATAGGACCCAACACGGTACTACCGCGGTGGTAGGGGCGGTACTACCGCTCCTGGAACGGTACTACCGCCTCTACAACCGCAACTAGTGCCGCAAAACCCGACACGAGAAAAAGACCCCTCGAGTCGAGGCGGTAGGAGCCACACAGCCTAGCGGTACTACGGCAACGGGGTAACGGGCGGTACTACCGCCGTGGAGCGGTACTGCCACTTGTGACCCTTCGGTCGTACTACCGCTGGTAGTGCGGTACTACCGCTGGGGCACAGAAGAGAGAGAGAGAGAGAGAGAGAGAGAGAGAGAGAGAGAGAGAGAATCTCTCCAAGGAGGCTGAGGACGAGGCGGAGGTGCCAGGCACCCCAGCGGTACTACTGCTGTGGAGCCACGGGCGGTACTACCGCTATGGAGCGGTACTGCCGCTTGTGGCTCCTCAGCAGTACTACCGCTGGGTTGCATGGTACTACCGCTTGGGCCCAGACAGGACAAGGAAGAGAGGAGAGATCTCTACAATGGAATGGAAAAGCTGGGAGGGTGAGAAGCTGATGTGTATGTGTTGATTCCACCCATGCAATACCCCAACGGACCCCCTCTTGATAGTACGGTGCCCTCTACACAACTAGTCCATCGAGAAAGAAACGAAAGAGCTACACCGTCTTGAAATACACTCCAAGGGGAAGGAAACGTCTCGTGCCAGGGGAGAATATGTGAATTATTCAAAGCACAAGATTAGTCCGCAAATATGTTGTCATCAATCACCAAAACTACCTTGAGAGAGATATGTCGTAACACTCCTTTTGGTGGAAGTACATTCTCAAGCTTGCTGACACTTATAGGTCAATTACTTCAGTGCAAGTTAATATGGGTGATTCTGCTCTTTTCTGGTTGGATGCTTGGCATATAGGTGGCTCTTCAAGGCCACTAAACCTCATATTACCAAGGCTTTTCTCTTTTGTTTTGGATGATAAGGTTTCTGTCAGAGAGTTTATGCAAACATAGGACTTGTACTCAATGTTCCACCTGCCAATTTCTCAGCACGCGGCAACAGAATTGCAAACCTGGGAAGGATGGTTTTTCTATCTTCAGAGAGATCCAACATTGCCTGATGTTTGGACTTGGCCTGGCAAATCTGGACAATTTACAGCAAAGAGCTTCTATGACATCATGCATACACACCTCCCAACTATTCAACCCTGCAGGTGGCTACGGCAGAGCAGATGTACTATGAAAATTAAGGTTTTTGGTTGGCTCCTCTTTTTTGACAGGCTCAACACAAAGGACATGCTGGTACGCAGGCACTGGAGGCCTGCTATGGCTAATAATCTATGTGTCATCTGTAATGCCTTTGTTTTGGAGGATAGGGCCCATCTTTTCTTTGAATGTAATTTCAGTGCCAGGGTTTGGAACTACCTGCAGATCGATTGGTCACATGGTTCTAATATTCAGCAATGTATATCTCAAGCAAGGCAGAGATTTGGGCATCCTTTCTTCTTTGAAGTTATGCTAACAACTTCTTGGAATATATGGATTTTGAGAAATGGGAGAACTTTCAGGGGGGGTACAGGCTACTTTTGCTGCCTCGAGGGGCAGCTTTGTACATGATATTCTCCTTCTGTCTCATAGGCTTAAGGATATCTCTAAGTCTAGACTTGTAGATTGGGTTAACTCCCTCATGTAATTGTAAGTTCTTCTTTTGTTTTAGTTTAGGGCTGTAATCCCTTTCTTTCCGTGTACAGTTTGTTTTTGAGACTGCAATAAAGGGTTGTGGGGTTTTTACCCTACAGTAAATATTCAAAAAAGATTTGTTGAGAACTTCTCAAAGATTGCTAGGCCTCTTTCCAACCTCCTCCAAAAGCACGTCAAGTACTCCTTGACTCCTGAGTGTGACGTTGCTTTCAACAATCTCAAAGATAAACTCGTCACAGCTCCAGTCCTAACTCCTCCTGATGAGTCCAAACCCTTCGAAGTTTTCTGTGATGCCTCGTTGCAAGGTCTCAGTGTTGTGTTAATGCAAGAGAAGAAAGTTATGGCCTATACTTCTCATCAGTTGAAGCCAAATGAAAGGAACTACCACACTCAAGATCTTGAGTTGGCGGCAGTTTTCCATGCTAATAACATGGAGACACCTCTTGTTGGGAAGGCAAGTGGACATCTTCACCGATCACAAGAGCCTCAAATATATCTTCACTCAACGCAACCTCCACCTCCGGCAGACTCGATGGGTCGAAATGATTCAAGAGTACAATCCAAGCATTGAATACACTCTAGGTGTCAACTTATTCAAATGAAGTCTACGATATAAAGATAGAGGCATAACACTAACACCGGCTCCAAGATCACATAAAGTAGTTTTAACATAGTTTCTTTTAATGGAGAATGGTATAGTTGGTACTCCGGGATCTCCTAGTTTCTTTGGTATTCCACCTTTAAAAGTATAATTGGCAAGCATGGTGGAAATTTCAGCTTCCGGTATCTTTCTTTTATTTGTAACAATATCTTTCATATACTTAGCATAAGGATTCATTTTAAGCATATCATTCAAACGCATATGAAAAAAAGATAGGTCTAATCATTTCAGCAAAGCGCTCAAAATCCTCATCATCCTTTTTCTTGGATGGTTTAGGAGGAAAAGGCATGGGTTTCTGAACCCATGGTTCTCTTTCTTTACCGTACTTCCTAGCAATGAAGTCTCTCTTATCATAACGCTGGTTCTTTGATTGTGGGTTATCAAGATCAACAGCAGGTTCAATCTCTACATCATTGTTATTGCTAGGTTGAGCATCAACATGAACATCATCATTGTCACTAGGTTCATGTTCATTACCAGATTGTGTTTCAGCATCAGAAATAGAAATATCATTAGGATTCTCAGGTGTGTCAACAACAGGTTCACTAGAAGCATGCAAAGTCCTATCATTTTTCTTTTTCTTTTTCTTTTTCTTCTTCTTAGAAGGGCTAGGTGCATCAACATTAGTTCTCTGAGAATCTTGCTCAACTCTCTTAGGGTGTCCCTCAGGATACAAAGGTTCCTGAGTCATTTTACCCCCTCTAGTCATAACTCTAGCAGCATTATCATTTTTCTTATTATTTAATTCATTGAGCAAATCATCTTGTGCTTTAAGCACTTGTTCTACCTGAGTGGTAACCATAGAAGCATGTTTACTAATAAGTTTAAGGTCACCTTTAACTCTAGACATATAATCACTCAAGTGTTCAACCATATAAGCATTACGTTTCAATTGTCTACCAACATAAGCATTGAAGTTTTCTTGTTTAACAATAAAATTATCAAACTCATCCAAGCATTGGCTATCAGACTTATTATGAGGAATATCACCTTCATCAAATCTATAGAGAGAATTTACCTTTACTGCCTATGTCGGGTTATTAAGACCATGTATTCCGTCAATAGGTGGTAAATTCTTAACATCTTCAGCTTTAATACCCTTTTCTTTCATAGATTTCTTTGCCTCTTGCATATCTTCAGGACTAAGAAATAGAATACCCCTTTTCTTCGGAGTTGGCTTAGGAGTTGGTTCAGGAAGTGTCCAATCATTATCATTACTCAATATATTATTCAATAGCATTTCAGCTAGCTCAACAGTTCTTTCCCTGAAAACACAACCAACACAACTATCCAGGTGGTCTCTAGAAGCATCAGTTAGTCCATTATAAAAGATATCAAGTATTTCATTTCTCTTGAGAGGATGATTAGGCAAAGCATTAAGCAATCGGAGAATCCTCCCCCAAGCTTGTGGGAGACTCTCTTCTTCAATTTGCACAAAATTGTATATTTCCCTTAAGGCAGCTTGTTTCTTATGAGCGGGGAAATATTTAGCAGAGAAGTAATAAATCATATCCTGGGGACTACGCACACAACCAGGAGCAAGAGAATTAAACCATGTTTTAGCATCACCGTTTAATGAGAATGGAAATAACTTAAGGATATAGTAGCAACTAATTTTTTCCTCGTGAATGAATAGGGTGGCTATATCATTCAATTTAGTAAGATGTGCCACGACAGTTTTAGATTCATAGCCATAGAAAGGATCAGATTCAACCAAAGTAATTAACTCAGGATCGACAGAGAAATCATAATCCATATCAGAAATATAGATAGGTGAAGTAGAAAAAGCAGGGTCATATTTCATTCTAGCATTCAAAGACTTTTCTTTCAGCTTAGCTAATAGTTTCTTAAGATCATATTTATCTTTGCAAGCAAAAAGGTCTCTAGCGGTTTCTTCATCCATAACATAACCCTCCGGCACATCAAGCAATTCATAACTAGGGGGAGAATCTTCATCATCACTTCCATTAATATTATCTGTTTCAATAATTTCATTTTCTCTAACCTTAGGAAGTTGTTCATCAAGAAATTCACCTAATGGCACGGTATTATCAAGCATAGAAGTAGTTTCATCATAAGCATCATGCATAGCAGAAGTGGCATCATCAATAACATGCAACATATAAGAATCAATAACATGTGTAGGAGTCGCAAATTTACTCATAACAGAAGGTGAGTCAAGTGTAGAGCTAGATGGCATTTCCTTACCTCCCCTCGTAGTTGAGGGAAAAATCTTGGTTCTTTCATCTTTCAAGTTTCTCATAGTGATCAACAGATATAAATCCCAAGTGACTCAAAGAATAGAGCTATGCTCTCCGGCAACGGCGCCAGAAAATAGTCTTGATAACCCACAAGTATAGGGGATCGCAACAGTTTTCGAGGGTAGAGTATTCAACCCAAATTTATTGATTCGACACAAGGGGAGCCAAAGAATATTCTCAAGTATTAGCAGTTGAGTTGTCAATTCAACCACACCTGAAAGACTTAATATCTGTAGCAAAGTATTTAGTAGCAAAGTAGTATGGAAGTAACGGTAACAGTGGCAAAAGTAACAGTAGTAGTTTTTGTAGCAATCGTAACAGTGGCAACGGAAAAGTAACTAAGCAAAGATCAATATGTGAAAAGCTCATAGGCAATGGATCAATGATGGATAATTATGTCGGATGTGATTCCTCATGCAACAGTTGTAACATAGCGTGACACAGAACTAGCTCCAGTTCATGAATGTAATGTAGGCATGTATTTCGAATATAGTCATACGTGCTTATGGAAAAGAACTTGCATGACATATTTTGTCCTACCCTCCCGTGGCAGCGGGGTCCTATTGGAAACTAAGGGATATTAAGGCCTCCTTTTAATAGAGTACCGAACCAAAGCATTAACACTTAGTGAATACATGAACCCTCAAACTACGGTCATCACCAGGAGTGGTCCCGATTATTGTCACTTCGGGGTTGCCGGATCATAACACATAGTAGGTGACTATTGACTTGCAAGATAGGATCAAGAACTCACATATATTCATGAAAACATAATAGGTTCAGATCTGAAATCATGGCACTCGGGCCCTAGTGACAAGCATTAAGCATAGCAAAGTCATAGCAACATCAATCTTAGAACATAATGGATACTACTGTTCAAACCTTAACAAAACTAACTCGATTACATGGTAAATCTCATCCAACCCATCACCGTCCAGCAAGCCTACGATGAGATTACTCACGCACGTTGGTGAGCATCATGAAATTGGTGATGGAGGATGGTTGATGATGACGATGGCGACGGATTCCCCTCTCCAGAGCCCCGAACGGACTCCAGATCAGCCCTCCCGAGGAAGATTAGGGCTTGGCGGCGGCTCCGTATCATAAAACGCGATGAATCCTTCTCTCTGATTTTTCTCCCCGGAAGTGAATATATGGAGTTGGGGATGAGGCCGGTGGAGTCCCAGGGGGGCCACGAGGCAGGGGGCGCTTCCCAGGGGGGCGCCCTGCACCCTCGTGGACAGGGTGTGGGCCTCCTGATGCTGATTCTTTCACCAGTATTTTTCATTAATTCCAAAACGTGTCTCCGTGGATTTTCATGTCATTCCGAGAACTTTTATTTCTGCACAAAAATAACACCATGGCACTGCTGCTGAAAACAGCGTCAGTCCGGGTTAGTTCCATTCAAATCATGCAAGTTAGAGTCCAAAACAAGGGCAAAAGTGTTTGGAAATGTAGATACGTTGGAGATGTATCAGGAATGTATCGGTGATGAAGGTGGAGAAGGGGAAGGTATCAGTGATGAAGGTGGAGAGTCATGCGATCAGGGAGGAGAAGAAACCGTAGGAGAGGACGATGTCGGCTCTGCAACAGTGGGACGAGGAATGGGAATACTGGGCACAGAAGGAGGTGCATCCAAAAATGGAAGAAAAGAGATGTCCTCCGCTGAAAAAGCCGAGGAGGATGGACGCAGGTAGAAGGGACGAGACTCATCAAAAGCCACATCCCGGGAAATACGCATCCGGCGACCGACAGGATCCCAACACCGATAGCCCTTATGCTCATCACTGTATCCGAGAAAGACACACTCAATAGAATGAGTGGTCAGTTTGGTGCATTCACGAGGGGCGAGCAAAACATAGCAAACGCAACCAAACAAACGAAGCGCCGAATAATCAGGAGGATGACCAGAAAAACGCTCAAGATTAATACCACCCTGTGGAGAAGTATAAGGCTAGATGTTTCTGAGATAGGTGGAAGTGGTAACAGCCTCAGCCCAAAAGTGAGGTGGAAGAGAGGCAGCGATCATCATCGCACGCGCCGTCTCAAGAAGGTGACGATGCTTGCGCTCAGCCACACCATTCTGAGCATGAGTACCAGGACAAGAGAACTAAGTAAGAGTACCCTACTCAGCAAGAAATCTTCGCACTACATGAGAGATATATTCACTAGCTGAATCTGCACAAAAAACACGAATAGGAGTGGATGAAAGCACAAGTGCTCCCAGGGTGATTTTGGTAATTAATGTCAACATATCTCTTGTTGGACTAATACTTTTATCTAGTATATTTCAGACTATTCAACAAAGGCGTGGCATGGACAAGAGGATGTGGAACCCCTTCAAGATGCTAAGGACAAACATTGGCAAAAGCTCAAGACTCTACATTTTCATTTTATAGGTCCAAGATCACATTGAGTCCGTAGGAAAAGCCAATACTATTAAAAGTCCAAGATCACATTGCTTGCTTGCTCAAAATGCTCGGTGATATTCTCCAAAGCCCTCAACCACTTTCTCATTTCCACATATGTCCCAAACCTAAAGTCAAACTCAGCCCCACCGATTTGATCTATCCGGCACCATCGAGTTCACTTGACATAGCCACTGCCGGAAACCCTAATCAGTTCGGTCTCACCAATGGGATCTCGGTCTCACCGAGATGGGCTTGCAAACTCTCTTTCAGCTGTTGCAATTATCTCGGTCTCACCGAGATATGTAATCGGTCCCATAGAGTTTGCTTGACCAGCTCTTTGTTTGCTTATTACCAAAATCGGTCTCACCAAGTTTGTAATCGGTCAAACCGAGTTGGGGTTTTACCCTAACCCTAGCACACCGGTCCCATCGAGTTGATCATATCAGTCCCACCGAAAACTCTAACGTTCACATTTTGAACTAAATCGGTCTGCCCGAGTTTAACGATTCGGTCCCACCGAGTTTGGTAAATTGTGTGTAACAGCTAGATTTTGTGTCGAGGCTATATATACCCCTCCACCCATCATCCATTCATTGAGAGAGCAATCAGAACGTGCCTACACTTCCACTACTCATTTTCTCAGAGAGAACCACCTAATCATGTGTTGAGACCAAGACATTCCAATCCAACCACAAGAATATTGATATCCAGCCTTCCCTAAGTTGCTTTCCACTCAAATCATCTTTCCACCATATCCAAATCTATGAGAGAGAGTTGAGTGTTGGGGAGTATCTTTGAAGCACAAGAGCAAGGAGTTCATCATCAACACACCATCTATTACCTTTTGGAGAGTGGTGTCTCCTAGATTGGTTATGTGTCACTTGGGAGCCTCCGTCAAGATTGTGGAGTTGAACCAAGGAGTTTGTAAGGGCAAGGAGATCGCCTACTTCGTGAAGATCTACCAAGTGAGGCAAGTCCTTTGTGGGCGATGGCTATGGTGGGATAGACAAGGTTGCTTCTTCGTGGACCCATCATGGGTGGAGCCTTGATACGTCTCCAACGTATCTATAATTTTTGATTGCTCCATGCTATTATATTATCAACTTTGGATGTTTATGGGCTCTATTATACACTTTTATATCATTTTTGGGACTAACCTATTAACCCAGAGCCCAGTGCTAGTTTCTGTTTTTTTTGCCTATTTTAGGGTTTTGAAGAAAAGGAAAATCAAACGGAGTCCAATTGACCTGAAACTTCACGGAACTCATTTTGGAAGGAAAGAATCCCAGAAGACTTGGAGTCTACGTAAGGGAAGCTTCGAGGAGGCCACGAGGTAGGGGGCGCGCCCACCCCCCCTGGGCGCGCCCTCCACCCTCGTGAGCCCCTCGTGGCCCCCCTGACGTACTTCTTTCGCCTATATATCTCCATATACCCTAGAAACATCCGTGAGCACAATAGATCGGGAGTTTCACCACCAGAAGCCTTCTTAGCCACCGAAAACCAATCTAGACCCGTTCCTGCACCCTGCCGGAGGGGGAAATCCTTCTCCGGTGGCCATCTTCATCATCTCGGTGCTCTCCATGACGAGGAGGGAGTAGTTCTCCCTCGGGGCTGAGGGTATGTACCAGTAGCTATGTGTTTGATCTCTCTCTCTCTCTCGTGTTCTTGAGGTGATATGATCTTGATGTATCACGAGCTTTGCTATTATATTTGGATCCTATGATGTTTCTTCCCCCTCTACTCTCTTGTAACGAATTGAGTTTCCCCTTTGAAGTTATCTTATCGGATTGAGTCTTTAAAGATTTGAGAACACTTGATGTATGTCTTGCCGTGGATATCTGTGGTGACAATGGGATATCACGTGATCCACTTGATGTATGTTTTGTGATCAACTTGCGGGTTCCGGCCATGAACCTATGCATAGGGGTTGGCAAACGTTTTCGTCGTGATTCTCCGGTAGAAACTTTAGGGCACTCTTTGAGGTTCTATGTGTTGGTTGAATAGATGAATCTGAGATTGTGTGATGCATATCGTACAATCATGCCCACAGATACTTGAGGTGACATTGGAGTATCTAGGTGACATTAGGTTTTGGTTGATTTGTGTCTTAAGGTGTTATTCTAGTATGAACTCTAGGGCTGTTTGTGACACTTATAGGAATAGCCCAATGGATTGATTGGAAAGAATAACTTTGAGGTGGTTTCGTACCCTACCATAATCTCTTCGTTCGTTCTCTGCTATTAGTGACTTTGGAGTGACTCTTTGTTGCATGTTAAGGGATAGTTATGTGATCCAATTATGTTAGTATTGTTGAGGAAACTTACACTAGTGAAAGTATGAACCCTAGGCCTTGTTTACTATCATTGCAATATCATTTACGCTCACTTTTATCATTAGTTACCTTGCTGTTTTTATATTTTCAGATTACAAAAACCTTTGTCTACCATCCATATACCACTTGTATCACCATCTCTTCGCCGAACTAGTGCACCTATACAATTTACCATTGTATTGGGTGTGTTGGGGACACAAGAGACTCTTTGTTATTTGGTTGCAGGGTTGTGTTATGGCGCTGCTAGAAGGAGGGCGCAAGAAGGCCGGCCGGGGGCCTTTTGCCCACGGCCGGGCAAGATGGAAGGATTTCCTTCTTAATTCTTGCTTGATTAGATTGATACATCTCCACTCTTTATATAGAGAGGTTTACTTGACTCCTAAGCAAGACTTACTTGACCCCTAAGAAAGCAGACCCTTATCTCTAATTAACTCTAAGACTAATGGGTTATACCGCCAGCCCAGGCCATTAGGCCCATTACGTACTCTAGCACTATACACCACCTGAACATGCAGTTTGTCCTCAAGCTGCAGCCTAACCAACTTATAACCATGACTCGATGCAACACAAATCTAACACCTAAAAACAAGCCTTTTACATCTCGGCTTGTTTTATTACTCAACCTGAAATCGACTGGGATGCTTTATTTTGGACCTCTTAACAAAAAAAAAGTGGACACCATCCGCACGTCGGACGTGCACGTGTACAGCCACCTGGATCCCATGGACACCATCTGGACAAAAGAAGTGCATGTGTATGGCCATCTGGAAGTGGTCGCAAGAGCGACCTGCGGAGGCGCCCTCGCGGCGGCCGGCGGCGGAATGCAGTGGTGCTACGCGGTGCGCTCCTGTCGGTGACACCATGCCTTCTCCCCACCGGACGGCTGTTGGTCGGCACCGCACATAGAAGAGTGGAGGGATGTCGATGGAGAATGGCGAGGAGGGGTGCGCCTCCCCAACCCCCGATGTCGCAGACTTTGAGGGCGCTGTTCGTGGGGAAAACAGCATGCCCAAGATCCCCAACGCAGCGGACGAGATCGAGGTCCTTTGCGCAGCGAAGCGCAACTGGGAGGAGCGGCAGCTGTAGACCACGCATCTCCCGCACACGCTGACGCGCTAGGAGGTGGCACGCAGCAGCCTGCAGCCTCACCGCCGCCGACATGTGGCGGGTAGTGATCCAAGCTACAAGCGGTGATGGCGACGGTGGGAACTTGATCTGCTGGATGGGGACGCTCTGGGGAAGCGGTGATGGCGACGGCGGGAACTTGATCTGGTGGATTGGGACTCCCGTCGATGCAGGGCCGGAGCTGACTGGCGATGGCTTCTGCAGTTGCAGCGGCTGCTGCGGCGGAGTACCGGGCGCGGCGGAGGTCGCCGGGAGCGGTGGTTGCCACTGCAGCCAGGGCGGGGCAATGGTGGCGGTGGATGGCAGCTGCAGCGGCTGCTGCAGCAGCCTGGCGAGCGCGGCGGAGGCCACCTGGTGCGGCGGCTGCCACGGCAGCCAGGACGGGGCGATGGATGGTAGCTGCAGCGGCTGCTGCAACAGCCCGCCGAGCGCGGCGGGGGCCGCCTGGTGCAGCGGCTGCCACGGCAGCCACGACGGCGCGGTGGTGGTGATGGGCGGCACAGCTGGGTGCGGCCCGTAGGACCCGGCCAAGAACAGGCGGATCTCCTGGACCGCCTGTGTTAGGTCCCGCAGTGCCCCGTACACCTCCGGGGTGAGGACGACGGGGGCGGGCGCGACGGAGGATCCCGGCGCGGGCAGGAGCGGGGCGATGGTCGTGGTGGTCGCCGGAGGCGACGAGGTGACCAGCAGCGAAAGAGACGGGTTGGGCGACGGTGAAGACATGATCGAACCGAAGCTAGATGATACCAAATTGTTATGGCGCTGCTAGAAGGAGGGCGCAAGAAGGCCGACCGGGGGCCTTTTGCCCACGGCCGGGCAAGATGGAAGGATTTCCTTCTTAATTCTTGCTTGATTAGATTGATACATCTCCTCTCTTTATATAGAGAGGTTTACTTGACTCCTAAGCAAGACTTACTTGACCCCTAAGAAAGCGACCCTTATCTCTAATTAACTCTAAGACTAACGGGTTATACCACCAGCCCAGGCCATTAGGCCCATTACGTACTCTAACAGGTTGCTTGAGAGAGACCATCTTCATCCTACGCCTCCTACGGATTGATAAACCTTAGGTCATCCACTTGAGGGAAATTTGCTACTGTCCTACAAACCTCTGCACTTGGAGGCCCAACAACGTCTACAAGAAGAAGGTTGTGTAGTAGACATCAAGCTCTTTTCTGGCGTTGTTGCCGGAGAGGTGAGTGCTTGAAGGTATATCTTTAGATCTTGCAATCGAGTCTTTTAGTTTCTTGTTTTATCACTAGTTTAGTTTATAAAAGAAAATTACCAAAAAATGGAATTAATGTTACCTCATATGCTTCATCTTTTTAATGTCTTTCGTGAGAATAAGGATTCCGATAATTGTGCTCAAGTGCTAGAAGAAGAATGTATTAGAATGTTTGGCACTAAATATTTGAATGATGAGCATGATTGCAATGTTGTTAGTATGAATTCCTTGAATATCCATGATGCTAATGATATGCAAAGCCACAAGCTTGGGGAAGCTATGTTTGATGAAGATGATATTTTTTTGTCCCCCAAGTTTTGATGAGCAAATTTATTATGATGAAAGCATGCCTCCTATTTATGACAGTTATATTGATGAAAGTGGATTTGAAGAGGTCATGACTTTATTTTGTGATGAATCCACTATTCCGGAAGAGGTTCCAATTGATTATGAGAACAAAGTTGCTATCTATGATGATTATTGTGATGACTTTTATGCTATAAAGAATAATGATATCCATGAAACTTTTCATCATGATTTTAGTTTTCAATTGGATTATGCCTCACATGATAATTATTATTTTTAGTTTGCTCCCACTATAATTCATGAGAAGAATTTTGCTTGTGTGGAGAGTAGTAAATTTTCTATGCTTGTAGATCATGATAATAATGCTTTAGGTGCTGGTTATATTGTTGAATTCATTCATGATGCTACTGAAAATTATTATGAGGGAGGAATATATGCTTGTAGGAATTGCAATAATATCAAGTTTCCTCTCTATGTGCTTAAAGTTTTGAAGTTATGCTTGTTTTGCCCTCCTATGCTAGTTGATTCTTGTTATCACAAGTTGTTTGCTCACAAAATCCCTATGCATAGGAAGTGGGTTAGACTTAAATGTGCTAGTAATATTCTTCATGATGCTCTCTTTATGTTTCAATTATTATCCTTTATGTGAGCATCGTTGAAATCATCATGCCTAGCTAGGGGCGTTAAACGATAGCGCTTGTTGGAAGGGAACCCAATTTTATTTTAGTTCCTTACTTTTTGTTCCTGTTTAGTAATAAATAATTCATCTAGCCTCTTTTTATATGTGGTTTTATGCTTTTAATTAGTGTTTGTGCCAAGTAGAACCTTTGGGAAGACTTGGGGAAAGTCTTGCTGATCATGCTGTAAAAAAACAGAAACTTTAGCGCTCGCGAGAATTGCTGCCATTTTTATTTGGAGAGTGATATTTAGTTAATTCTTTTTGCATATGATTAATAGATAAATTCCTCAGGTCCAGCAATTTATTTGAGAATTTTATAAGTTCCAGAAGTATACGTTTGATCCAGATTACTACAGACTGTTCTGTTTTTGACAGATTCTGTTTTTCATGTGTTGTTTACTTATTTTGATGAATCTATGGCTAGTAAAATAGTTTATAAACCATAGAGAAGTTGGAATACAGTAGGCTTAACACAAATATAAATAAAAAATGAGTTCACTACAGTACCTTGAAGTGGTGTTTTGTTTTGTTTCGCTAACAGAGCTTACGAGTTTTGTGTTAAGTTTTGTGTTGTGAAGTTTTCAAGTTTTGGGTAAGGATTCGATGGAGTATGGAATAAGGAGTGGCAAGATCCTAAGATTGGGGATTCCCAAGGCACCCCAAGATAATATTCAATGATAGCCAAGAGCCTAAGCTTGGGGATGCCCCGGAAGGCATCCCCTCTTTCGTCTTCGTTCATCGGTAACTTTACTTGGAGCTATATTTTTATTCACCACATGATATGTGTTTTGCTTGGAGCGTCAATTTATTTTGTTAAGATTTGATTGCTGTTATTTAGAACAATGTTTTTCATCTTTTATTTCAATAAAAGTGGCATTGATAGCCTTTACTATGCCTATTTTAGAAGTCCACATGTTGCTGTTTGAAAACAGAAAGTTTACCGCTGTTGCAATAATTCCCTAGAAAAGTCAGAATGTGATAAAATATTGAAACCTTTTGCATATTAATCTCTGATATATTTACTACAGTGGGAATCTTCTTTCATAATTTTTGGAGCTAGGGAAGTATGGATGTTGCTGCATTCTTTATAGACTGTCCTGTTTAGGCAGATTGCTGTTATGTTTGCATTGTTTGCATATGTTTGCTTCTTTAATGATTCTATTTGAGGATAGGACTATTAAATATGCAGAGGCATTTATTATGCAATGTTGAATAATAATTTTAGTGATTTTCTACAGTAGAGTATGATAAGGTTTTTGCAATGGTTTATACTAACTTATCTCACGAGTCCTTGTTGAGTTTTGTGTGGATGAAGCTTTTGAGATTTAGGGAGACCGTGATATGAGAGGAATTAAGGAGACAGAAAAGCTCAAGCTAGGGGATTCCCAAGGCATCCCAAGATAATATTTCAAGAGGTCTCAAGCGTCTAAGCTTGGGGATGCCCTGGTTGGCATCCCACCTTTCTTCTTCAACAACTATCGCTTAGTTTTGGTTGATCATAAGTTTTTGCTTCTTCACATGATGTTTGCCATTCTTAGAATGTCATTTTATTTTGCTTTACTTGCTGTTTGAATAAAATACCAAGATCTGAAATTATTAAATGTTAGAGAGTCTTCACATAGTTGCATACTTATTCAACTACTCATTGATCTTCACTTATATCTTTCGGAGTAGTTTGTTGTTGCTCTAGTGCTTCACTTATATCTTTTAGAGCATGGTGGTAGTTTTATTTTGAAGAAATAGATGAACTATCATGCTTCACTTAGATTATTTTGAGAGTCTTAAACAGCATGGTAATTTGCTTTGGTTATGAATTTAGTCCTAATATGATGGGCATCCAAGAGGGATATAATAAAAACTTTCATATAGAGTGCATTGAATACTATGAGAAGTTTGATACTTGATGATTGTTTTGAGATACGAAGATGGTGATATTAGAGTCATTCTAGTTGAGTAGTTGTGAATTTGAGAAATACTTGTGTTGAAGTTTGTGATTCCCGTAGCATGCACGTATGGTGAACCGTTATGTGATGAAGTCGGAGCATGATTTATTTATTGATTGCCTTCCTTATGAGTGGCGGTCGGGGACGAGCGATGGTATTTTCCTACCAATCTATCCCCCTAGGAGCATGCGTGTAGTACTTTGTTTTGATAACTAATAGATTTTTGCAATAAGTATGTGAGTTCTTTATGACTAATGTTGAGTCCATGGATTATACGCACTCTCACCCTTCCACCATTGCTAGCCACTCTAGTACCGCGCAACTTTCTCCGGTACCATAAACCCACCATATACCTTCCTCAAAACAGCCACCATACCTACCTATTATGGCATTTCCATAGCCATTCCGATATATATTGCCATGCAACTTTCCACCGTTCCGTTATTATGACACGCTTCATCATTGTCATACTGCTTTGCATGATCATGTAGTCGACATCATATTTCTGGCAAAGCCACCATTCATAATTCTTTCATGCATGTCACTCATGCATCATTGCACATCCCGGTACACCACCGGAGGCATTCATATAGAGTCATATTTTGTTCTAAGTATCGAGTTGTAATTGTTGAGTTGTAAGAAAAATAAAAGTGTGATGATCATCATTATTAGAGCATTGTCCCAGTGAGGAAAGGATGATGGAGACTATGATTCCCCCACAAGTCGGGATGAGACTCCAGACGAAAATAAATAAATAAATAAAAGACGCCGAAGAAGCCCAAAAAAAGAGAAAAGAGGCCATAAAAAAGAGAAGGCCCAAATAAAAAATAATAAAAATGAGAGAAAAAGAGAGAAGGGGAAATGCTACTATCCTTTTACCACACTTGTGCTTCAAAGTAGCACCATGATCTTCATGATAGAGAGTCTCCTATGTTGTCACTTTCATATACTAGTGGGAATCTTTCATTATAGAACTTGGCTTGTATATTCCAATGATGGGCTTCCTCAAAATGCCCTAGGTCTTCATGAGAAAGCGAGTTGGATGCACACCCACTTAGTTTCTTTTGTTGAGATTTCATATACTTATAGCTCTAGTGCATCCGTTGCATGGCAATCCCTACTCACTCACATTGATATCTCTTGATGGGCATCTCCATAGCCCGTTGATATGCCTAGTTGATGTGAGACTATCTTCTCCCTTTTTGTCTTCTCCACAACCACCATTCTATTCCACCTATAGTGCTATGTCCATGGCTCACGCTCATATATTGCATGAAGATTGAAAAAGTTTGAGAACATCAAAAGTATGAAACAATTGCTTGGCTTGTCATTGGGGTTGTGCATGATTTAAATATTTTGTGTGGTGAAGATGGAGCATGCCAGACTATATGATTTTGTAGGGATAGCTTTCTTTGGCCATGTTATTTTGAGAAGACATGATTGCTTAGTTAGTATGCTTGAAGTATTATTGTTTTTATGTCAATATTAAACTTTTGCCTTGAATCTTATGGATCTGAATATTCTTGCCACAATAAAGAGAACTACATGGATAAATATGTTAGGTAGCATTCCACATCAAATTTTTTGTTTTTATCATTTACCTACTCGAGGACGAGCAGGAATTAAGCTTGGGGATGCTGATACGTCTCCAACGTATCTATAATTTTTGATTGTTCCATGCTATTATATTATCAACTTTGGATGTTTATGGGCTTTATTATACACTTTTATATCATTTTTGGACTAACCTATTAACCCAGAGCCAAGTGTCAGTTTCTGTTTTTTTGCCTATTTTAGGGTTTCGAAGAAAAGGAAAATCAAACGGAGTCCAATTGACCTGAAACTTCACGGAACTCATTTTTGGAAGGAAAGAAGCCCAGAAGACTTGTAGTCTATGTAAGGAAAGCTTCGAGGAGGCCACGAGGTAGGGGGCGCGACCACCCCCCTGGGCGCGCCCTCCACCCTCGTGAGCCCCTCGTGGCCCCCCTGACATACTTCTTCCGCCTATATATCTCCATATACCCTAAAAACATCCGTGAGCACAATAGATCGGGAGTTCCGCCGCCAGAAGCCTCCGTAGCCACCTAAAATCAATCTACACCCGTTCCGGCATCCTGCCGGAGGGGGCAATCCTTCTCCGGTGGCCATCTTCATCATCCCGGTGCTCTCCATGACGAGGAGGGAGTAGTTCTCCCTCAGGGCTGAGGGTATGTACCAGTAGCTATGTGTTTGATCTCTCTCTCTCTCTCGTGTTCTTGAGGTGATACGATCTTGATGTATCGCGAGCTTTGCTATTATATTTGGATCCTATGATGTTTCTTCCCCCCTCTACTCTCTTGTAATGAATTGAGCTTCCCCTTTGAAGTTATCTTATCGGATTGAGTCTTTAAAGATTTGAGAACACTTGATGTATGTCTTGCCGTGGATATCTTTGGTGACAATGGGATATCACGTGATTCACTTGATGTATGTTTTGGTGATCAACTTGCGGGTTTCGCCCATGAACGTATGCACAGGGGTTGGCACATGTTTTCATCGTGATTCTCCGGTAGAAACTTTGGGGCACTCTTTGAGGCTCTATGTGTTCGTTGAATAGATGGATTTGAGATTGTGTGATGCATATCATATAATCATGCCCACTGATACTTGAGGTGACATTGGAGTATCTAGGTGACATTAGGGTTTTGGTTGATTTGTGTCTTAAGGTGTTATTCTAGTACGAACTCTAGGTTTGTTTGTGACACTTACAGGAATAGCCCAACGGATTGATTGGAAAGAATAACTTTGAGGTGGTTTCGTACCCTACCATAATCTCTTCGTTCGTTCTCCGCTATTAGTGACTTTGGAGTGACTCTTTGTTGCATGTTGAGGGATAGTTATGTGATCCAATTATGTTAGTATTGTTGAGGGAACTTACACTAGTGAAAGTATGAACCCTAGGCCTTGTTTACTATCATTGCAATACCGTTTACGCTCACTTTTATCATTAGTTACCTTGCTGTTTTTATATTTTCAGATTACAAAAACCTTTATCTACCATCCATATACCACTTGTATCACCATCTCTTCGCTGAACTAGTGCACCTATACAATTTACCATTGTATTGGGTGTGTTGGGGACATAATAGACTCTTTGTTATTTGGTTGCAGGGTTTCTTGAGAGAGACTATCTTCATCCTACGCCTCCTACGGATTGATAAACCTTAGGTCATCCACTTGAGGGAAATTTGCTACTGTCCTACAAACCTCTGCACTTGGAGGCCCAACAACTTCTACAAGAAGAAGGTTGTGTAGTAGACATCAAGCCCTCCGTGGACTCTTGCAACCATTGCCCTTCGTGGGTTGAAGTCTCCATCAACGTGGATGTACAATAGCACCACCTATCGAAACCATGCCAAAAATCTTCGTGTCTCCAATTGCGTTTGCACACTCCAATCCCATCCCTTTACTTTCTTGCAACTTGCATGCTTTACTTTCTGCTACTCATAGAACTTCCTTAATTGCTAAATCTACTAAAGGTTGGTTGCGGCATAGAAGGTTAGGTCATGTGGGCATGCGAAATCTTGATAAGCTTTTTAAAGGTGATCATATCCTTGGAGTGAAAGATGTTATATTTGACAAGGATAGATTGTGCAGTGCTTGTCAAGCAGGAAAACAGGTTGGAGGAAAGCCACCCCATGAAGAACATCATGATCATGAGAAGACCGCTCGAGCTACTTCATAAGGATCTCTTTGGTCTCAATGCCTATAAAAGTCTCGGTGGAAACTCATTTGGTCTAGTCATAGTCGATGATTTTTCAAGAATTACATGGGTGTTTTTCTTGATGATAAATCGCAGGTCCAAAAGATCTTCAAGAACTTCGCTAGGAAGGCCCAAAATCAAGTTTAAGTGAAGATCAAGAAGGTTCGCAACGACAACGGAACGGAGTTCAAGAATGCAAATGTGGATACCTTTCTCGATGAAGAAGGGATTTCACATGAGTTCTCAGCTACGTACACGCCTCAACAAAATGGAGTTGTTTGGAGGAAGAACCAGACTCTTATTGAGATGGCGAGAATGATGTTTGATGAGTACAAGACGCCAAAACACTTTTGGGCAGAAGCGGTTGAGACAGCTTGTCATGCAACAAATCACTTATATCTTCACAAGCTACTCAGTAAGACGGCATACGAGCTTCTCACCAGTAACAAACCCCAAGTTGGATACTTTCGAGTATTCGGCTCAAAGTGTTATATTCTTGATAAGCATCGTCGTTCTAAATTTGCTCCTAAATCTCATGAGGGTTTCCTACTTGGTTATGGCTCAAACACTCACACTTACCGTGTCTACAACAATTTCACCCGAAAGGTTGAAGAGATGGTAGATGTGAAGTTTGATGAATCTAACGGCTCACAAGTAGAGCAATTGTCAATTGATGTAGGAGAAAAAGACCCTTCGGAAGCAATCCAAGACTTGTCTATTGGCAAGATACGCCCAACGGAGGTGAAGGAGAGTACCTCGTCCATCCAAGTGGAAGATTCTACCTCACGACAAGGTGAACCAAGAGTTGACACGGAGGCATCCACAAGTGGGACACGTCAAGATGAAGAAAATGAGGAACTACACCAAGATGAACCTCATCAACCTCCTTCCCCACCTCGACAAGAGAATGACAACATCAACAACGAAGAAGGCCAAGAGGAAGAACAAGATGATGAATAAGATGTTCCACCCCGACCCAAACAAAAGTCTCACAAGTTCGAGCCAGAGTTTCACGAGACCATCCCGTCGAACAAATCTTCAATGATATTCAAACCGGGAGAATCACTCGCTCTAAAACACGTTTGGCTAATTTTTATGAACATTATTCATTCATATCTAGCATTGGACCTATGAAGGTTGAAGAAGCATTGGAAGATCCGGATTGGATAAATGCCATGCACGAAGAGCTACACAACTTTGAAAGGAACCAAGTGTGGACATTAGTTGAGAAGCCTGACAACAACCACAACATCATGGGTACCAAATGGGTGTTTCACAACAAGCAAGATGAAGATGGACAAGTCGTTCGCAACAAAGCACGTCTCGTCGCCCAAGGCTACACTCAAGTCGAAGGTATGGACTATGGTGAGACATATGCCCCCATTGCTAGACTTGAGTCCATCCGCATCTTACTTGCCTATGCAAATCACCATGAAATTACCTTGTAACAAATGGACATTAAAAGTGCTTTTCTAAATCGTGAAATTGAGGAGGAAGTTTATGTTAAACAACCTCCCGGCTTTGTTAATCCTAAGAAACCCAACCATGTTTACAAACTTCACAAAGCTCTTTATGGTCTTAACAATCTCCTAGAGCGTGGTATAAATGCTTGACTAAGTTCCTTATTGAAAAAGGCTTTGAGATTGGAAAAATTGATTCCACTATTTTTACTAAAAGGGTTAATGGTGAATTATTTGTGTGCCAAATTTATGTTGATGATATCATATTTGGTTCGACTAACCCTCATTTTAGTGAAAAGTTTGGAAAGCTAATGTCAGAGAAGTTTGAGATGTCTATGATGAGTGAACTCAAGTTCTTTCTTGATTTGCAAATCAAGCAAACTAAGAGGGTACCTTTGTCTCCCAAACAAAGTATACCAAGGACTTATTCAAGAAGTTCAACATGCAAGAATTCAATGGTATGAATACACCCATGCCTACTAGTGGACATCTTGACTTGACTAAGAATGGCAAACCGGTTGACCAAAAGGTCTATCGCTCTATGATTGGTTCATTGTTATATCTATGTGCCTCCCGTCCCGATATTATGCTAAGTGTGTGCATGTGTGCATGATATCAAGCGACCCCCAAAGAATGTCATCTTAAGGCTGTGAAAAGGATAGTGAGAAACTTAATTCATACACCAAATTTTGGCATTTGGTATCCTAACAGGTCCTCTTTTGATCTTATTGGCTACTCCGACTCAGACTATGCCGGTGACAAGGTTGATAGAAAGTCCACTTTGGGTACCTGTCAATTTCTTGGTAGATCTCTTGTGTATTGGTCCTCCAAGAAACAAAACTAGGTATCCTTATCCACCGCCGAAGCGGAATACATTGCCGATGGTTCATGTCGTGCTCAATTACTTTGTATGACTCAAACTCTTAAAGATTATGGCATATATGTGAAACATGTTCCATTGCTTTGTGACAATGAAAGTGTTATTAAGATTGCTCACAATCCTGTGCAACATTCTCAAACTAAGCATATTGAAGTTCGTCATCATTTCATTCAAGATCATGTTGTTAAAGTAGACATTGATCTTAAGCATGTTTGTACCGATAAGCAATTGGCGGATATTTTCACCAAACCGCTTGATGAGAAAGTATTTTGTCGTTTGAGAGGTGAATTGAACATTATTGATGCCTCAAACTTGAAGTAGAAACTCCATTTGGATGCATGCAAGGCATGAGCCTTTGACTAATCCTTGATATTTCTCTTATGATGATGATCATATGTCTTGAATCTACACTTGTACCCTTGCATGCTATCTAACCCTTCTAGGTACTTGGATGAGCTCGCATTCATCAGATTGCAACTCACTCACATCTTGAGAAATCTCTACATCACCAAGTCTCTACAATATGGTGGTTGAAGACAAGGAAGCATGAAACCTTTCAACGTATCCTTTGACAAATTCTATATATCAAATTTCATTTGGTATCAAATTTCATGATTGTCACTTTGGATACACAAGTGCTCTTACTTGCAAGAATAACCCATGTAGGTAGATGAACTCAAACTACAAGTGGTGCTCCCAACTCATTGATGAGCTACTTCAACCTTGAACATCCCACACAAGTTCAACTACATGATCAAGATCAACACCACCACCCAAGGTATGTTATTCCATCTTAGAGAAGCTTTACCCCAAGTCATGGGTTAAAGCAGCTCAACAAGATGTGAATACATAAAAATGCTTAAATGAAAAGTGGCAACCCCATTTTAAGCTTAAACGATGAGTATGACCTGCAATCAAGTGTTCTCACTTGACTCCTCAGTCAATATACTCTAACATAGGTGACTTTGTCGCCGACCAATTCTAGATGAACTTCTCTAGTGTTTTATGTGTCCTTGCATTTGCCTTTCGCATGTTTGTTTCCCTTTTCAAAAAAACTTCATCTAGATTTCTTTCCTTTTTCTCTGTTATGTTCTGCATTCTCTGCATCCAATTCATTGCAAATCCTTCAGTTAATTCCTTCCAAATCTTTGTGAGAAATTTTATTTGCCTAGTGAGCTGAGATGACAATTGTTTTCTCTCTATGTTGAACTCGGACTCACCGGTTTCTTTCTTTCGGTTAAACCGAACCACCTCAGATGCCACCGAAGAAAATAACTCGGTGTGAACGAATTCAATGCTGAGAAAACACTTTGCCATTTGCATCCTGCATCTTTGTTCCAGCTCCACTAGATGATTCTTGTCCTCTGCCAGCATCTTATTTTACATGTTTCTTTGTAATGTGACTCAAGGACCAAACCTACTTGACTCATGCTCCAAAAGACCCCTTCTTGGAAATTGATGTCAAAGGGGGAGAGAGAGCACATCAAAGCTTATCACATAAGAGAGAATCACACCTTAAGCTTCTCCAGATGCTTGTTATCCATAGAGGAGAGAATTTACATGTCTTCAAGAGGGGAAAGACATGTTACTATGTGTTATGATTGTTTTGATCTGGTTCATTGTTTTGCTCTGATTTTCTATTCCCTATCTTCTCCCATTATCCAATATAAGATTCACAGGGAGAAAGACATCTAAGGGAAGGAAATCTTGAAATTCATTGCATATCTTTACTCTTAGGGGACATGTCTATATCCAATAGAGTACCTAGTACTCATTCTCTACATGTCATCCCAATCTTGGTACTCTTGTGGTTTACTATTCTTGCTCTGTTTAGTAGATGTTTCTGTGTTATCTAACCTTGTTTACTCAGGTTCATCTCTTCCAAAGCCAGCTCACGACCACAAGGTAAGTATATGCATCACACTCATGTGCATGATGATCTCTTGCTGACGTACATATTGTTTGCAAGAAGGAATCATGAACATGGCGGTACATTTCCTATAGCTACATCATTTTCTCTGATGCATATAGCCAAGATACATGTAACTCATTGCTTGCTCTGTCATGATTACGCATTCACATGCTCTTATATTCCATATTCACATCATTGCATACATGTAGGGGGGCCTATGCATGTTACATGTTTTTCCAAAGCTTTACTTGTCATTCTTCATATATTTGTCTAAAGCTTTGATGTATGTTGTCATCAATTACCAAAAGGGGGAGATTGAAAGCACAAGTGCTCCCTGGGTGATTTTGGTAATTAATGTCAACATATCTCTTGTTGGACTAATAATTTTATCTAGTATATTTCAGAGAGTTCAACAAAGGCGTGGCATGGACAAGAGGATGTGGAACCCCTTCAAGATGCTAAGGACAAACATTGGCAAAAGCTCAAGACTCTACATTTTCATTTTAGTGGTCCAAGGTCACATTGAGTCCATAGGAAAAGCCAATACTATTAAAAGGGTATGAGGTGTTGCTTAATGGATTGCTTGCTCAAAGTGCTTAGTGATATGCTCCAAAGCCCTCAACCATTTTCTCATTTCCACATATGTACCAAACCTAAAGTCAAACTCGGCCCCACCGATTTGATCTACCCTGCGCCACTGAGTTCACTTGACATAGCCACGGCCAGAAACCCTAATCAATTCGGTCTCACCGATGGGATCTTAGTCTCATCGGGATGGGCTTGCAAACTCTCTTTCAGCTGTTGCAATTATCCCAGTCTCACCGAGATATGAAATTGGTCCCACCGAGTTTGCTTGACCAACTCTCTGTTTGCTTATTACCAAAATCGGTCTCACCAAGTTTGTGTAATCGGTCATCCGAGTTGAGGTTTTACCCTAACCCTAGCACATCGGTCCCACCAAGTTGATCATATCGGTCCCACTGAAAACTCTAACGTTCACATTTTGAACTGAATTGGTCTGACCGAGTTTAACGATTCGGTCCCACCGAGTTTGGTAAATTGTGTGTAATGGCTAGATTTTGTGTGGAGGCTATATATACCCCTCCACCCATCCTCCATTCGTTGAGAGAGCAATCAGAACGTGCCTACACTTCCACTACTCATTTTCTGAGAGAGAACCACCTACTCATGGTTGAGACCAAGACATTCCAATCCAACCACAAGAATCTTGATCTCTAGCCTTCCCCAAGTTGCTTTCCACTCAAATCATATTTCCACCATATCCAAATCTGTGTGAGAGAGTTGAGTGTCGGGGAGAATATCATTTGAAGCACAAGAGCAAGGAGTTCATCATCAACACACCATCTATTACCTTCTGGAGAGTGGTGTCTCCTAGATTGGTTAGGTGTCACTTGGGAGCCTCCGTCAAGATTGTGGAGTTGAACCAAGGAGTTTGTAAGGGCAAGGAGATCGCCTACTTCGTGAAGATCTACCAAGTGAGGCAAGTCCTTTGTGGGCGATGGCCATGGTGGGATAGACAAGGTTGCTTCTTTGTGGACCCTTCATGGGTGGAGCCCTCCATGGACTCGCGCAACCATTACCCTTTGTGGGTTGAAGTCTCCATCAACGTGGATGTATGATAGCACCACCTATCGGAACCACGCCAAAAATCTCTGTGTCTCCAATTGCGTTTGCACACTCCAATCCCATCCCTTTACTTTCTTGCAACTTGCATGCTTTACTTTCCGCTGCTCATATACTCTTGCCATGCTTGCTTGAAATGTATTGTGAATGTTTAAACTTGTGCTAACTCCACCTTAACTTAAAGAAATTAAAAACTGCTACTTTTCTTTGTTGAGGGTCTAATCACCCCCTCTAGACACCTCTTCTTGATCCTTTCAGTGGAAAATTGGGTGTGAACCATGGCAGCAAATATTTTGTATATAGATAAGACCTCACTACGAGAAGACATGAAATATATTCAAGTGTACCGAGAAAAATCATCTATAAATATAATATAGTAGCGATGACCCCCTTTCGAAGCGAAGGGAGCCGGACCCCAAACATCAGAGGGAACGAGATCAAAAGGACGCTCGGACACTGACTCACTATGACGGAAGGGCAGCTGAATCTGCTTACCAAGTCTACAACCCAGACAATCCAATGAAGCGTTATCGGACACAGACCCCAAAACACCGCGATGAACCAAAGACAAATGATGAGAACCACATAAATGGCCAAGACAATGATGCCACTATTGAAAAGAGTTAGTAGATGCAGCTACAGGGGCTGCAAGACTAGCAGCGGTGGCAGCGGAGGGAAGACGAAGCCATGTCAAGATCCCAAAGACCATCAGAGCATCGAGGGCCAGCACCAAGCAGAGCACGAGAGCGATGATACATCTCCATCGTATCTACTTTTCCAAACACTTTTGACCTTGTTTTGGACTCTAACTTGCATGATTTGAATGGAACTAACCCGGACTGATGATGTTTTCAGCAGAATTGCCATGGTGTTATTTTTGCAGAAATAAAACTTCTCGAAATGACCTGAAACTTCACGGAGAATATTTTCGGAATTTATAAAAAATATTGGCGAAAGAATCAACACTAGGGGGCCCACACCCTGTCCACGAGGGTGGGGGCGCACCCACCCCCCTGGGACTCACCCCATGTCTCGTGGGCCCCCTGAGGCTCCACCGACCTCAACTCCAAATCTATATATTCACGTTCGGGGAGGAAAAAATTAGAGAGAAGGATTCATCACGTTTTACGATACAGAGTCGCCGCCAGGCTCTAATCTCTCTCGGGAGGGCTGATCTGGAGTCCGTTCGGGGCTCCGTAGACGGGAATCTGTCGCCATCGTCATCATCAACCTTCCTCCATCACCAATTTCATGATGCAAACCGCCATGCGTGTGTAATTCCATTGTAGGTTGCTGGACGGTGATGGGTTGGATGAGATTTATCATGTAATCGAGTTAGTTTTGTTAGGGTTTGATCCCTAGTATCCATTATGTTCTGAGATTGATGTTGCTATCACTTTGCTATGCTTAATGCTTGTCACTAGGGCCCGAGTGCCATGATTTTAGATCTGAACCTATTATGTTTTCATGAATATATGTGAGTTCTTGATCCTATTTTGCAAGTCAATAGTCACCTACTATGTGTTATGATCCGGTAACCCCGAAGTGAAAATAATCGGGACCACTCCCGGTGATGATCGTAGTTTGAGGAGTTCATGTATTCACTAAGTGTTAATGCTTTGGTCCGATACTCTATTAAAAGGAGGCCTCAATATCCCTTAGTTTCCAATAGGACCCCGCTGCCACGGGAGGGTAGGACAAAAGATATCATGCAAGTTCTTTTCCATAAGCACGTATGACTATATTCGGAATACATGCCTACATTACATTGATGAACTGGAGCTAGTTCTGTGTCACCCTATGTTATAACTGTTGCATGAGGAATCGCATCCGACATACTTATCCATCACTGATCCATTGCCTACGAGCTTTTCACATGTTGATCTTTGCTTAGTTACTTTACCATTGCCACTGTTACAATCACTACAGAACCAATACTGTTACTTTTGCCACTGTTACCGTTACTTCCATATTACTTTGCTACTAAATACTTTGTTTTAGATATTAAGTCTTTCAGGTGTGGTTGAATTGACAACTCAACTGTTAATACTTGAGAATATTCTTTGGCTCCCCTTGTATCGAATCAATAAATTTGGGTTGAATACTCTACCCTCGAAAACTGTTGCGATCCCCTATACTTGTGGCTTATCAAGACTATTTTCTGGCGCCGTTGCCGGGGAGAAAAGCTCTATTCTTTGAGTCACTTGGGATTTATATCTGTTGATCACTATGAGGAACTTGAAAGATGAAAGAACCAAGATTTTTCCCTCAACTACGAGGGGAGGTAAGGAACTATCATCTAGCTATGCACTTGATTCACCTTCTGTTTTGAGTAAACTTGCAACACCTACACGTGCTATTGATTCTAAAATGTTGCATGTTATTGATGATGTCACTTCTGCTTTGTATGATACTTATGATGAAACTACTTCTATGCTTGATAATACTATGCCATTAGGTGAATTTCTTGATGACTAGGGTTAGGGAGAATGAAATTATTAAAACTGATAATATTTATGAAAGTGATGATGAAGATTCTCCCCCTAGATATGAACTGCCTGTTGTTCGTGAGGGTTATGTTATGGATGAAGAAACTGCTAGAGATTTTTTATCTTGCAAAGATAGATATGATCTTAAGAAACTGTTAGCTGAGCTGAAAGAAAAATCTTTGAATGCTAGAATGAAATACCTGCTTTTGCTACTTCACCTATCTGTATTTCCGATAAGGATTATGAGTTCTCTTTCGATCATGAGTTAATTACTTTGGTTGAATCTGATCCTTTTATGGTATGAATCTAAAACTGTTGTGGCACATCTTACTAAATCAAATGATGTAGCCACCCTATTCACTCATGAGGGAAAAAAATTGTTACTACTATATCCTTAAGCTATTTCTGTTCTCATTAAAGGGTGATGCTAAAATATGGTTTAATTCTCTTGATCTTGGTTGTGTGTGTAGTCCCCAGGATATGATTTATTATTTCTCTGCTAAATATTTCCCGACTCATAAGAAACAAGCTGCCTTAAGGGAAATATATAATTTTGTGCAAATTGAAGAAGAGGGTCTCCCACAAGCTTGGGGGAGGCTTCTCCGATTACTTAATGCTTTACCTGATCATCCTCTCAAGAAAAATGAAATACTTGATATCTTTTATAATGGACTAACCGATGCTTCCAGAGACCACCTGGATAGTTGTGCTGGTTGTGTTTTCAGGGAAAGAACTGCTGACCAAGCTGAATTGCTATTGAACAATATGTTGAGTAATGATAATGATTGGACACTTCCTAAACCAACTCCTAAGCCAACTCTGAAAAAGGGGTATTCTATTTCTCAGTCCTGAAGATATGCAAGAGGCAAAGAAATCTATAAAAGAAAAGGGTATTAAAGCTGAAGATGTTAAGAATTTACCACCTATTGAAGAAATACATGGTCTTCATAACCCTACACAGGTAGTAAAGGTAAATTCTCTCTATAGATTTGATGAAGGTGATACTCCTCGGTATAAGTCTGCTAGCCAATGCTTGGATGAGTTTGATAATTTTATGGTTAAACAAGAAAACTTTGAGCGATTATATGTCTAGAGGTAAATCTGAGCTTAAACTTATTAGTAAACATGCTTCTATGGTTACCACCCAAGTAGAACAAGTGCTCAAAGCTCAGAATGATTTTCTCAATGAATTAAATAATAAAAAAATGATAATGTTGTTAGAGTTATGACTAGACGGGGTAAAATGACTCAGGAACCTTTGTATCTTG
The DNA here is from genome assembly GCF_018294505.1 of Triticum aestivum. Lineage (NCBI taxonomy): Eukaryota > Viridiplantae > Streptophyta > Magnoliopsida > Poales > Poaceae > Triticum > Triticum aestivum. The sequence goes on from NC_057806.1 coordinate 223,960,114, forward strand.
AGGGCCACCCTAAGAGAATTGAGCAAGATTCTCAAAGGACTAATGTTGATGCAGCTAGTTCTTGTAAGAAGAAGAAAAAGAAAAATGATAGGACTTTGCATGCTTCTAGTGAACCTGTTGTTGACACACCTGAGAATCCTAATGATATTTCTATTTCTGATGCTGAAACACAATCTGGTAATGAACATGAACCTAGTGATAATGTTAATGATGATGTTCATGTTGATGCTCAGCCTAGCAATAACAATGATGTAGAGATTGAACCTGTTGTTGATCTTGATAACCCACAATCAAAGAATCGATGTTATGATAAGAGGGACTTCATTGCTAGGAAGCACGGTAAAGAAAGAGAACCATGGGTTCAGAAACCCATGCCTTTTCCTCCTAAACCATCCAAGAAAAAGGATGATGAGGATTTTGAGCGCTTCGCTGATATGATTAGACCTATCTTTCTGCGTATGTGTTTGATTGATGTGCTTAAAATGAATCCTTATGCTAAGTACATGAAAGATATTGTTACAAATAAAACAAAGATATCGTAAGCTGAAATTTCCACCATGCTTGCTAATTATACTTTTAAAGGTGGAATACCCAAGAAACTAGGAGATCCAGGAGTACCAACTATACCATGCTCCATTAAAAGAAAGTATGTTAAAACTGCTTTATGTGATCTTGGAGCCGGTGTTAGTGTTATGCCTCTCTCTTTATATCGTAGACTTGATTTGAATAAGTTGACACCAACTTGAATATCTTTGCAAATGGTTGATAAATCAACTGCTATACCTGTCGGTATTTGTGAGGATGTGCCTGTTGTGGTTGCAGACATTACTATTTTAATGGACTTTGTTATTCTTGATATTCCTGAAGACGATAGTATGTCTATTATTTTTGGTAGACCCTTTTTGAATACTGCAGGGGCTGTTATCGATTGCAACAATGGCAATGTCACTTTTCATGTTAATGGTAATGAGCATGCGGTACACTTTCCGAGGAAACAACCTCAAGTCCACAGTATCAATTCTATTGGAAAAACTTCAACGATTAATATTGGAGGTTTTGAATTTCCTCTTCCTACTGACAAGAAGAACTATGATATCTTATTGTTGGGGACGTGCATATCCCCGTTGAGGTAACCTGGTGTTATTCGAAAATTCTCCGGTTTCATGTTATTCGAAAAGAGTTTGTTAACAAGACTTGATCAACCTTGTTAGTGGATTCATTTTGATGAGCATGAGATGGATGAAGTTAGAAAGCACAACTCTCTGTACCCTCCTTTTATTTTCTGTTATTTAGATCAAATAAAGCAAAAATAGTATTTTCTGTCTGTTTTCTGAATTATCCTTGCAATAAAAAATACACCGAAAATGAAAGTTCTCCAAATGTCCTGAAAATGAAATATGATTTTCTTCTAGAATATTTAAGAATTATTGGCACTAAGAACACACCTGGGGGCCACACCACCTGGCCATGAGGGTTCAGGGTGCGCCCCTGCCTCATGGACCCCACGTGGGCCCCCTCCACTTATTCCAGCAACCACACACTTCGTCTTCCTCTAGAAAAAATCCTCCACAGCTCAAACCCGTGTTCTAGCTCATCTTGCTGCCATTTTCGATCTCCTAGCTCAAAGCTTCATTCACAAAACTGCTTTGGGGGATTGTTCCTCGGCATGTGACTCCTCAAATGGTCCAATTAGTTTTTGTTCTAGTGCTTGATTTATTGCAAATTTTTGCTTCTTAGGTGACCCTATTATTGAGCTTGCATGTCAAATTTATGTGGTCAAAAGTAGTTTTAATGCATGATATGTCCTCTATGGACTTGTAGGAGTAGTTGCTATCAATCTTGTTGAGTTTTTTCACTTTTATTTTGAGTCACTAAAAATTTCAGAATTTTTTTAGAGGGATAAAATGTTTAGGAAAATGTACCAAGGTGGTTCCTCAAGGAAGCAAGGACCAAGGCTCGTGATATGTGAGCAGGACGATGAACCACCAAGGGAAGCTCAAGTGCGGCCTTGTGAATGGCCGTCAGAGGAGTTTATGGTCCAGGTAGGCATCAAAGATGAATTTGACGCGTATGTGCGTAACGTTGATCTTGAGGGCTTCATGTCAGATAAGTGACGGCAATACCGCTATCTAACTGATTCCTTTGTGAGAAGGTTTAAATTTACATCCTCGCGCAATTCTCACACTGTTTTATTTGATCTTTATGATAAATCATATACCATGGACCTAGAAGATTTTAATACTGCTTGTAAACTCCCGCACTAGGGCAATGTTGGTGAACCTCGCAAATTTGAATATAAAGACTTTCTTGCTAGTATTGTTGTGGGGGAGTTTAGAGAAATCACACAAGCTACCATAGGGAGCATTCACTTTCCTTCCATACATTATTTTGCTCTCTTTATAGGTAGACGCATTAACGGTAAAGATGAAGCTTGTCACATGTGCGTTCCAGATCTTTATGTCCTCAAAAGTGCGGTATTAGGTGATAAACAATATAACTTGGGGGGCCATTATTGCACGAAGGTTGCATCACAATAGTATAAGTGGAGATTTGTTTGGTGGAATTTATGCAACTCGTGTAGCTAATTATCTTAATATACCCATCCATGGAAATGATATTGAGTTGCCCCCTGCTTATCTAGATTATGATGCTATGGTTCGCCACCAGTTTCTTGAGAGGAACGATCAGTTCCTTCAGTACCGACTAATCTTTGACAGACGGCGCACCATCCATGTTGCTCTCCCTGCTTCTACTTCCTTTGACTTTCAGGCAAAAATGAGATATGTTATAACTAGGGAGGAGGCGAATGAGTATGAGAGGAGGACGGAGGCAGCTCGCCTCCAAGCTGCAGCTCGTCAGGCAGTAGCTGCTGCATCTTAGTACGACCCCAGTTACAACTTTGGATATCCGCCAGGCCAGCAGTGGCCCTAGACCAACTTAGGCCAAAAGCCTAAGCTTGGGGGAGTATGTATTTCTCACCGACATTACATTCATGTTCACACACTCATTCTAGTTGTCGGTGCTCATACTTTTTCATTGTACTATCCATGCTAGTTTATTTTCTTTTCCAGCATTCTTCTATTGTGTTTGAAAAACCTTAAGAAAACCCAAAAAAAATTAGTTGTAGCTTTTAGCTAGTTTACTTTCCATGCTTGTAGTAGTAGTAATGATTAAAGGAAAACCCAAAAAGATTTCTCGTTCTTCTTTTACTTGTTGGGAGCTTTCCCGTGTAAATAGTTTTATTTCTTTTCTTTGGGGGTCGAGAGGAGAAGACCATGATGAAAATGTTGAGTGGCTCTCATATGCATTATTGTTGATCTAACAAAGAGCCCATATTACCTTGTCTTGTCCCTTGTATATAATGCTTGCAGATTCTAGCTTAGTCCAATGCACATGCACTATTATTATTATCCACACCATTTGGTCGTGCAAGTGAAAGGCTATAATGATGATATGTGATGAACTGATTGAGATGAGAGAAGCTGGTATGAACTCGACCTATCTTGTTTTTGTAAATATGATTAGTTCATCGTTCCTGATCCAGCCTATTATGAATGAAACATGTTTGCAATGACAATTGGAGATTATAGTTGCTCATGCCATGCTTAATTAGCTAGGGTTTATAATGGTTTACCTTGCGTGCCAACATGCTATTAAAATAGTTGTGATGTGGTATGATAGGGTGGTATCCTCCTTTGAATGATTCGAGTGGCTTGACTTGGCACATGTTCATGCTTGTAGTTGAAACAAAATCAACATAGCCTCCACGATATTTATGTTCATGGTGAATTATATCCTACTCATGCTTGCACTCAGTGTTGATTAATTTTAATGCATGTTCATGACTGTTGTCGCTCTCAAGTTGGTCGCTTCCCAGTCTCTTTCTAGCCTTCACTTGTACTAAGCGGGAATACTGCTTGTGCATCCACTTCCATAAACCCCAAAAGTTATTCCATATGAGTCCACCATACCTTCCTATATTCGGTATCTACCTACCGTTCCAAGTAAATTTGTATGTGCCAAACTCTAAACCTTCAAATGAAATTCTGTTTTGTATGCTCAAATAGCTCATGTATCAACTAGGGTTGTCTATATCTTCCATGCTAGGTGGGTTATTCTCACGAGGAGTGGACTCTGCTCCTCATTCACAAGAAAATGGCTGGTAACCGGGATGCCCAGTCCCATGCTTAAATTAAAATAATTGCAAACAAAACTCCCCGGGATTGTTATTAGTTGGAGGCACCCATTGTTTCGGACAAGCCATGGATTGATGTTTGTTGGTGGTGGGGGAGTATAAACTTTACCATTCTGTTTGGGAACCGCCAATAATGTGTGTAGCATGGAAGATATCGAGATCACTTGGTTATTATGTTGACAATGAGAGTATACCACTCAAAATATTATTTATCTCTATTTCAAAAATCGAGCTTTGGCACCTAAACAAATCCCTGCTTCCCTCTGCGAAGGGCCTATCTATTTACTTTTATGTTGAGTCGTCATTCTCTTATTAAAAAGCACCGGTTGGAGAGCACCGCTATCATTTGCATGTATTACTATTAGTTTACATTGAGTATGACTGTGACGGGATCTTTTTTACCATGAATTACAATGTCTAGTCAGTCCTTGGTCTTCAGAGGTGCTCTGCATTTATGTTTTGCGGTCCCGGAAAGGGCTAGCAAGATACCATCTTGTTATATCATATTATGATTGTTTTGAGAAAGTGTTGTCATCCGACATATATTATTATTGCTCGCTAGTTGATTATGCCATTGATATGAGTAAATATGAGACCTAAATATTATTATGAATATGGTTAGTTCATAATCTTTGTTGAAAACTTGAATGCTGGCTTTACATATTTACCACAACAAGATCAAGCAGAGTTTGTAAAAGTTTTTCTTTATCAGTTTCAGTTTCTCAACTGAATTGCTTGAGGACAAGCAAAGGTTTAAGCATGGGGGAGTTGATACGTCTCCATGGTATCTACTTTTCCAAACACTTTCGACCTTGTTTTGGACTCTAACTTCCATGATTTGAATGGAACTAACACAGACTGACGATGTTTTCAGTAGAATTGCCATGGTGTTATTTTTGTGTAGAAATAAAAGTTCTTGAAATGACCTGGAACTTCACGGAGAATATTTTTCGAATTTATAAAAAATACTGGCGAAAGAATCAACACCAGGGGGCCCACACCCTGTCCACGAGGGTGGTGGGCGTGCCCCCTATCTCGTGGGCCCCCTGAGGCTCCACCAACCTCAACTCCAACTCTATATATTCACGTTCGGGGAGAAAAAAATCAGAGAGAAGGATTCATCGCGTTTTACAATACGGAGCCGCCGCCAAGCCCAAATTTCTCTCGGGAGGGCTGATCTGGAGTCCGTTCGGGGCTCCGAAGAGGGGAATCCGTCGCCATCGTCATCATCAACCTTCCTCCATCACCAATTTCATGATGCTCACCGCCATGCATGAGTAATTCCATCGTAGGCCTTGCTGGACGGTGATGGGTTGGATGAGATTTATCATGTAATTGAGTTAGTTTTGTTAGGGTTTGATCCCTAGTATCTGATGACCCACAAGTATAGGGGATCTATCGTAGTCCTTTCGATAAGTAAGAGTGTCGAACCCAACGAGTAGCAGAAGGAAATGATAAGCGATTTTCAGCAAGGTATTCTCTGCAAGCACTGGAATAGTAGGTAACAGATAGTTTTGTGATAGGATAATTTGTAACGAGTAACAAGTAACAAAAGTAAATAAAGTGCAGCAAGGTGGCCCAATCCTTTTTGTAGCAAAGGACAAGCCTGGACAAACTCTTATATGATGTAAAGCGCTCCCGAGGACACATGGAAATATCATCAAGCTAGTTTTCATCACGTTCATATGATTCGCGTTCGGTACTTTGATAATTTGGTATGTGGGTGGACCGGTGCTTGGGTACTGCCCTTACTTGGACAAGCATCCCACTTATGATTAACCTCTATTGCAAGCATCCGCAACTACAACAAAATTATTAAGGTAAACCTAACCATAGCATGAAACATATGGATCCAAATCAGCCCCTTACGAAGCAACGCATAAACTAGGGTTTAAGCTTCTGTCACTCTAGCAACCCATCATCTACTTATTACTTCTCAATGCCTTCCTCTAAGCCCAAATAATGGTGAAGTGTCATTTAGTCGACGTTCACATAACACCACTAGAGGAGGGGCAACATACATCTCATCAAAGTATCGAACGAATACCAAATTCACATGACTACTAATAGCAAGACTTCTCCCATGTCCTCAGGAACAAACGTAACTACTCACAAAGCATATTCATGTTCATAATCAGAGGGGTATTAATATGCATATAGGATCTGAACATATGATATTCCACCAAATAAACCAACTAGCATCAACTACAAGGAGTAATTAACACTACTAGCAACCCACAGGTACCAATCCCGGGCTTAGAGACAAGATTTGGATATAAGAGATGAACTAGGGTTTTGAGAGGAGATGGTGCTGGTGAAGATGTTGATGGAGATTGCCCTCTCCCGATGAGAGGAGCGTTAGTGATGATGATGGCGATGATTTCCCCCTCCCGGAGGGAAGTTTCCCCGGCAGAATAGCTCCGCCAGAGCCCTAGATTGGTTCCGCCAAGGTTCCGCTTCGTGGCGGCAGAGTCTCGTCCGGAAAGATGGCTTCTGATTTTTTTCTCACCGAAAGACTCCATATAGCAGAAGATGGCCATCGGAGGGCCACCAGGGGGCCCACAAGGTAGGGGGCGCGCCCAGGGGGTAGGGCGCACCCCCCACCCTCGTGGGCAGGGTGTGGCCCCCCTGGTGAACTTCTTGCGCTCAGTATTTTTTATATATTCTAAAAACGTCTTCTGTGAAGTTTCAGGACGTTTGGAGGTGTGTAGAATAGGTCTCTAATATTTGCTCCTTTTCCAGCCCAGAATCCCAGCTGCAGGCATTCTCCCTCTTTATGTAAACCTTGTAGAATAAGAGAGAATTGGCATAAGTATTGTGTCATAATGTGTAATAACAGCCCATAATACAATAAATATCGATATAAAAGCATGATGCAAAATGGACGTATCAACTCCCCCATGCTTAGACCTCGCTTGTCCTTAAGCGAAAGCCGAAATCAAAAAATATGTCCACATGTTTAGAGATAGCAGTGTCAATAAAAAATAAAATACGGACATGAGGGCATCATGATTATTCTTAGAAGAACAGCTTATATAATTCTTGTCATATGATTTCTTATGCTAGAGTAACAATTCAATCACAATTTCATGTATTAATCATAAACTTCATTGAAAACTAACAAACTATAATCTCAGTCATTGGAGCAATTGCAATTTATCATAACATGGGAAAGAGTCAATATAAGAGCTTTTCAGCAAGTCCACATACTCAACTATCATATAGTCTTTCACAATTGCTAACACTCACGCAATACTTATGGGTATGGAGTTTTAATCGGACACAAAGAAAGATAGGGGCTTATAGTTTTGCCTCCCAACGTTTTACCTCAAGGGTAATGTCAACAATAATAGTTCATGAAAACTCACATCCAATTAGCCATATATACCAGGATCTTTCCAACATGTTGTGCTTGCCAAAAGATAAAATGTAAAAAGGAAAGGTGAAGATCACCATGACTCTTATGTAAGGTAGAAGATGAAGGTAAAAGATAGGCCCTTCGTAGAGGGAAGTAGAGGTTGTCATGCGCTTTTATGGTTGGATGCACAAAGTCTTAATGCGAAAGAACGTCACTTTATATTGCCACTTGTGATATGGACCTTTATTATGCAGTCTGTCGCTTTTATTTCTTCCATATCACACGATCGTATAAAGCTTATTTCCTCCACACCAATCAATCATACATATTTAGAGAGCAATTTTTATTGCTTGCACCGATGACAACTTACTTGAAGGATCTTACTCAATCCATAGGTAGGTATGGTGGACTCTCATGGCAAAACTGGTTTAAGGGTATTTGGAAGCACAAGTAGAATCTCTACTTGGTGCAAGGAATTTGGCTAGCATGAGGGGGAAAGGCAAGCTCAATCATGTTTGATGATCCATGACAATATAATTTATCTCAGATGTAAGAGAACATAACCCATTACATTGTCTTCCTTGTCCGACGTCAACTCTTTAGCATGTCATATTTTGATGAGTGCTCACAATCATAAAAGATGTCCAAGATAGTATATTTATATGTGAAGACCTCTCTTTCTTTATTTGATGACCAAGACTATGTTTGTCAACTCTCAACAATTGTTATTCATCATGCTTTTTTCTATGTGAGCTCATTACTCTCCATAAGATCCATATGATCTCTTTTATTCTTTTTATTATTTCTCTTTTCTTTTATTCACTCTAGATCATGGCAAAATAATCAAGCCCTTGACTCAACACTAATCTTTATTATATATAGCTCACGGACTCGATTACATAGAAGGATCATAAAGCAAAACTCACAACTAGATCATACTAAAACTTTATTCTACTAGATCAAGATATTATCAAAAGGATCGAAGTAAGAAAAGCGGTAAAGATAAAAGTGATGGTGATACGATATCGGGGCACTCCCCCAAGCTTGGCAGTTGCCAAGGGGAGTGCCCATACCAGATACTCAATTCTTCTTTGTTGGTGGAGAGGATGATGGTTTTGTTGATGGCGTAGGCTTGTCGTCCTTCTTCCAAGGCATAGGCTCACCATCATAGAAGGATGATCGAGTCTCCTGAAACCTCAAATCTGCAGCCAAACTCATCCTCTTGAATCTATATTCATATTCACAGTTTTGATTTTGCAGGTCATAGATCTGAGCTTGGAGGTGCTCGATTTTCTCATGAAGCTTGAAGATGGCCTCCCCAATGTCCTTGGCGTCCAGCTTGTGGTTGTTGGTGAACTCCGTGATCATAATGTGATTGGAATCGAGTTCACGCTCCACCATCTCCTAACACTTGAAAAATTCTTGCTCCAATGCCTCGAGCTTTCTCTCCGTGCTTCTGGTCTTCCTTGGTCCCTCAACATCGCGGATGTGCAACAACCCCTCACGCATCTCAATGGTTTGAGGGTGTTGCAGCACTTCCGCGAGGTAGGGGTTGATGACCTTCTCGAAGAACTAGTCCTTGGGGGCACTTGAAGACGACATGACGACCTGGATCTGTCAGAAAAATAGCTCGAAACAAAGACACGAGATTTTTGTGTGATACGGTGGTCAAAACCTTCAGGAGATTATATAATGAATTTTTACCGACCAAAATACGTGTCGTGTACGAAAACGGAGTCCGGAGAGCACACGAGGTGCCCACGAGGTATGGGGCGCGCCCTCCACCCTCGTGGAGCCCTCGTGGCCTTCCCAGACTGCTTCTTATTTTTCTATTTTTCTAAATATTCCAAAACGGAAGAAAATTGCCATTAGAACTGTTTTGGAGTCGGTTTACTTACCATACCACATACCTATTCCTTTTCGGAGCCTGAAACGTTCCGGAAAGTGTCCCTTATGTATTCCTCCGGGGTTACAGTTTCAATAACATTGGTTTCAACATTCATAGGATTACCTGAGATATAATGTTTAATTCTTTGACCGTTCACCACCTTCAGATTTGTGCCTTCGAAGTTGTTGATTTTTATGGCACCGGAACAATAGACCTCCTCGATAACGTAAGGACCTTCCCATTTAGAGAGAAATTTTCCTACAAAAAAACTTAAACGAGAGTTGTATAGCAATACATAATCACCTACATTAAACTCACGCTTTTGTATCCTTTTGTCATGCCATCTTTTAACTCTTTCTTTAAATAATTTGGCATTCTCATAGGCTTGGGTTCTCCATTCATCAAGAGAGCTAAAGTCAAACAACCTCTTCTCACCGGCAAGTTTGAAATCATAATTGAGCTCTTTAATAGCCCAATAAGCCTTATGTTCTAATTCAAGAGGTAAGTGACATGCTTTTCCATACACCATTTTATACAGAGACATACCCATAGGATTTTTATATGGAGTTCTATAGGCCCATAATGCATCATCAAGTTTCTTGGACCAATTCTTTCTAGATCTATTTACAGTCTTTTGCAAAATTAATTTGAGTTCTCTATTGCTCAATTCTACTTGACCACTAGACTGTGGATGATAAGGAGATGCAATTCTATGATTAACATCATATTTAGCAAGCATTTTATGGAAGGCACCATGAATAAAATGTGAACCACCATCAGTCATTAAATATCTAGGAACTCCAAACCTTGGAAAAATAACTTCTTTAAGCATTTTAATAGAAGTGTTATGATCAGCACTACTAGTTGGAATAGCTTCTACCCACTTAGTAACGTAATCAACAGCAACTAAAATATGTGTATACCCATTAGAGGAAGGAAAAGGTCCCATATAATCAAAGCCCCAAACATCAAATGGTTCAATAACAAGTGAATAATTCATAGGCATTTCTTGACATCTACTAATATTACCAATTCTTTGACATTCATCACAAGATAAAACAAACTTACGGGCATCCTTGAAGAGAGTAGGCCAATAAAAACCGGATTGCAATACCTTATGTGCAGTTCTATCTCTAGCGTGGTGTCCTCCATAAGCTTCAGAGTGACACTTGCATAGGATTTGTTCCTGTTCATGCTCAGGTACACAACGTCTAATAACACCATCTACTCCTTTATAAATATGTGGGTCATCCCAAAAGTAAAGTCTCAAATCATAGAAGAACTTTTTCTTTTGCTGGTATGTGAAACTAGGTGGTATAAATTTAGCAATGATGTAATTAGCATAATCAGCATACCATGGAGCAGTATGAGAAGCATTTATGGCATTTAATTGTTCATCAGGAAAGCTATCATCAATAGGTAGTGGGTCATCAAGAACATTTTCTAACCTAGACAAGTTGTCTGCAACGGGGTTCTCAGCTCCCTTTCTATCAATGATATGCAAATCAAATTCGTGTAGCAAGAGAACCCATCTAATAAGTCTAGGTTTAGCATCTTTCTTTTCCATAAGATATTTAATAGCAGCATGATCAATGTGAATAGTTACTTTAGAATCAACAATATAAGGTCTAAACTTATCACAAGCAAATACAACTGTTAGGAATTCCTTTTCAGTAGTAGCATAATTTCTTTGAGCATTGTCTAGAGTTTTACTAGCATATTGAATAACATTTAATTTCTTATCAACTCTTTGCCCTAGAACAACACCTACAGCATAATCACTAGCATCAGGTGGCTGAACAATAGGTGCAGAGATTAATGCTTTCTTAAGTATTTCAAATGCTTCTACGCAATCATCATCAAAAACAAATGGTATATCTTTTTGTAATAAATTAGTCAAAGGCCGAGAAATTTTTGAGAAGTCCTTAATGAACCTCCTATAAAAACCGGCATGACCAAGGAAACTTCTTATACCTTTGATGTCCTTGGGACATGGCATCTTTTCAATAGCATCAACCTTGGCTTTATCAACCTCAATACCTCTTTCAGAAACTTTATGCCCCAAGACAATACCTTCATTAACCATAAAGTGGCACTTTTCCCAATTTAAGACAAGATTAGTTTCTTCACATCTCTGCAAAACTCGGCCAAGGTTGCTTAAGCAATCATCAAAAGAGGATCCATAGACGGAAAAGTCATCCATGAAAACCTCACAAATCTTTTCACAAAAGTCAGAGAATATAGCCATCATGCATCTTTGAAAGGTAGCAGGTGCATTACATAAACCAAAAGGCATACGTCTATAAGCAAAGGTACCAAAAGGGCAAGTAAAAGTAGTCTTTGATTGATCATTGGCTGACACAGGTATTTGAGAGAAATCAGAATAACCATCTAGAAAGCAAAAATGTGTATGTTTGGATAATCTTTCTAGTATTTGATCGATAAAAGGTAAGGGGTAATGATCTTTTTAGTAGTTTTATTTAATTTGCGGAAATCAATTACCATCCTATAACCAGTAATAATTCTTTGTGGAATCAACTCATCTTTATCATTAGAAACGACAGTAATACCTCCCTTCTTAGGGACACAATGGACAGGACTTACCCACTGACTATCAGCAACGGGATAAATTATACCTGCCTCAAGAAGCTTTAGTATTTCCTTTCTTACCACTTCCTTCATCTTAGGATTCAGTCATCGTTGATGATCATGAATTGGTTTGGCATCTTCCTCCAAATTTATTTTGTGTTGACACAGAGTGGGACTAATGCCCTTAAGATCATCAAGAGTATATCCAATAGCAGCACAGTGCTTCTTTAGAGTTTTCAATAATCTCTCTTCTTCATGCTTTAAAAGGTTAGCACTAATAATAATAGGATATATCTTTTTCTCATCAAGATAAGCATATTTAAGAGTATCAGGTAACTGTTTAAGCTCAAACACGGGATCACCCTTGGGTGGAGGAGGATCCCCTAGGATTTCAACAGGCAAATTGTGTTTCGGGATGGGTTCCTATTTAAAGAATACTTCATCTATTTCCCTTCTTTCATTCATAAACATATCATTTTCATGGTCTAGCAAATATTGTTCTAAAGGATCACTAGGAGGTATGGCAATAGAAGCAAGACCAATAATTTCATCTTTACTAGGTAATTCCTCTTCACGGTGTTGTCTATGAAATTTAGAGAAATTAAATTCATGATACATATCACCTAAACCAATAGTAACAACATCCTTTTTGCAATCTATCTTAGCATTAACAGTGTTCAAGAAGGGTCTACCAAATATAATGGGACAAAAGATATCTTGTGGGGAACCAAGAACAAGAAAATCAGCAGGATATTTAGTTTTCCCACACAAGACTTCAACATCTCTAACAATTCCAATTGGTGAAATAGTATCTCTATTGGCAAGTTTAATTGTGACATCAATATCTTCTATCTCAGCAGGTGCAATATCATGCATAATTTCTTTGTATAAGTCATGAGGTATAGCACTAGCACTAGCACCCATATCACATAAGCCATGATAACAATGATCTCCTATTTTAACAGAAATAACAGGCATGCCTACCAAAAATCTAGGTTTATCTTTAGCACAAGGTTTAGCAATTCTAGCAGTCTCATCACGGAAATGAATAACATGCCCATCAATATTATCAGACAATAGATCTTTAACAATAGCAATATTAGGTTCAACTTTAATTTGCTCAGCAGGTGTATAAGTTCTAATATTTCTTTTACGAACCACAGTTGAAGCTTTAGCATGATCTTTTATCCTAACAGGAAAAGGTGGTTTCTCAACATAAGCAGTGGGAACAATAGGATTATTATAAGTGATAGTCTTTTCTTCAACTTTAATAGGTGTAGCTACTCTTACTTATATGGGAGGATGATATTCAAACCACTTCTCCCTAGGGAGATCAACATGAGTAGCAAAAGATTCACAGAAAGAAGATACTATCTCAGAGTCAAGTCCATATTTAGTGCTAAATTTACGGAAAACATCGGTATCCATAAAAGATTTAACAGAATCAAACTTAGGTGTCATACCTGACTCCTTACCTTCGTCGAGGTCCCAATCTTAAGAGTTGGGTTTAATTCTTTCCAATAAATCCCATTTGAATTCAATAGTCTTCGTCATAAAAGAGCCAGCACAAGAAGTATCGAGCATGGTGCGATTGTTATCAGAAAGCCGAGCATATAAATTTTGAATAATCATTTCTCTTGAGAGCTCATGATTGGGGCATGAACATAACATTGATTTAAGCCTCCCCCAAGCTTGAGCGATGCTTTCTCCATCGTGAGGCCAAAAATTATATATATAATTGCGATCACGATGAACAAGATGCATAGGATAAAACTTCTGATGAAATTCCAATTTCAATCGTTTGTAGTTCCATGACCCTGTATCATCACATAGCCTATACCATGTTAATGCATCTTCCTTAAAAGATAAAGGGAAGACCTTCTTCTTAATAACATCTCCGGGTACACCTACAAGCTTAAATAATCCACAAACTTCATCCATATATATTAAGTGCTCATCACGATGCGTTGCTCCGTCTCCTGCAAAAGGATTAGCTAGCAGTTTTTCTATCATACCCGAAGGAATTTCAAAGCAGACATTTTCATTTTCAGTAGGTTCAGTAGGTTGAGGAGAAACTCTTTGCTCTACTGGTCGGGGTGAAGATACCTCGAACAAGCCCCTCAGAGGATTACTTTCCATAGTAACAAGTGACAGTAAATTCAGCACACTATATAAATTTTTCCTTACCAAATTCCACCTACCAAAGGCGCTTCACTCCCCGGCAACGACACCAAAAAAGAGTCTTGATGACCCAAAAGTATAGGGGATCTATCGTAGTCCTTTCGATAAGTAAGAGTGTCGAACCCAACGAGGAGCAGAAGGAAATGATAAGCGGTTTTCAGCAAGGTATTCCCTGCAAGCACTGAAATAATAGGTAACAGATAGTTTTGTGATAGGATAATTTGTAATGAGTAACAAGTAACAAAAGTAAATAAAGTGCAGCAAGGTGGCCCAATCCTTTTTGTAGCAAAGGACAAACCTAGACAAACTCTTATATGATGTAAAGCGCTCCCGAGGACACATGGGAATATCATCAAGCTAGTTTTCATCATGTTCATATGATTCGCGTTCGGTACTTTGATAATTTGGTATGTGGGTGGACCGGTGCTTGGGTACTGCCCTTACTTGGATAAGCATCCCACTTATGATTAACCACTATTGCAAGCATCCGCAACTACAACAAAAGTATTAAGGTAAACCTAACCATAGCATGAAACATATGGATCCAAATCAGCCCCTTACGAAGCAACGCATAAACTAGGGTTTAAGCTTCTTTCACTCTAGCAACCCATCTACTTATTACTTCCCAATGCCTTCCTCTAGGCCCAAATAATGGTGAAGTGTCATGTAGTCGACGTTCACATAACACCACTAGAGGAGGGACAACATACATCTCATCAAAATATCGAACGAATACCAAATTCACATGACTACTAATAGCAAGAGTTCTCCATGTCCTCAGGAACAAACGTAACTACTCACAAAGCATATTCATGTTCATAATCAGAGGGGTATTAATATGCATATAGGATCTGAACATATGATCTTCCACCAAATAAACCAACTAGCATCAACTACAAGGAGTAATTAACACTACTAGCAACCCACAGGTACCAATCCCGGGCTTAGAGACAAGAATTGGATACAAGAGATAAACTAGGGTTTTGAGAGGAGATGGTGCTGGTGAAGATGTTGATGGAGATTACCCTCTCCCGATGAGAGGAGCATTGGTGATGACGATGGCGATGATTTCCCCCTCCCGGAGGGAAGTTTCCCCGGCAGAACAGCTCCACCAGAGCCCTAGATTGGTTCTGCCTCGTGGCGGCGGAGTCTCGTCCGGAAAGATGGCTTTTGATTTTTTTTTTCTCATTGAAAGACTCCATATAGCAGAAGATGGCCATCGGAGGGCCACAAGGGGGCCCACGAGGTAGGGGGCGCGCCCCCACCCTCATGGGCAGGGTGTGGCCCCCTGGTGAACTTCTTGCGCTCGGTATTTTTTATATATTCTGAAAACGTCTTCCGTGAAGTTTCAGGACTTTTGGAGCTGTGCAGAATAGGTCTCTAATATTTGCTCCTTCTCCAGCCAGAATCCCAGCTGTCGGCATTCTCCCTCTTTATGTAAACCTTGTAGAATAAGAGAAAATAGGCATAAGTATTGTGTCATAATGTGTAATAACAGCCTATAATACAATAAATATCAATATAAAAGCATGATGCAAAATGGACGTATCAGTATCCATTACGTTCTGAGATTAATGTTGCTATGACTTTGCTATGCTTAATGCTTGTCACTAGGGCCCGAGTGCCCTGATTTTAGATCTGAACCTATTATGTTTTCATGAATATATGAGAGTTCTTGATCCTATTTTGCAAGTCAATAGTCACCTACTATGTGTTATGATCCGGTAACCCCGAAGTGACAATAATCGGGACCACTACTGGTGATGACCGTAGTTTGAGGAGTTAATGTATTCACTAAGTGTTAATGCTTTGGTCTGGTACTCTATTAAAAGGAGGCCTTAATATCCCTTAGTTTCCAATTGGACTCCACTATCATGGGGAGGGTAGGACAAAAGATGTCATGCAAGTTCTTTTCCATAAGCACGCATGACTATATTCGGAATACATGCCTACATTACATTGATGAACTGGAGCTAGTTCTGTGTCACCCTATGTTATAACTGTTGCATGAGGAATCGCATCTGACATAATTATCCATCACTGATCCATTGCCTACGAGCTTTTCACATATTGATCTTTGCTTAGTTACTTTACCGTTGCCACTGTTACAATCACTACAGAACCAATACTGTTACTTTTGCCACCGTTACCGTTACTTCCATATTACTTTGCTACTAAATACTTTGCTGCAGATATTAAGTCTTACAGGTGCGATTGAATTGACAACTCAACTGTTAATACTTGAGAATATTCTTTGGCTCCCCTTGTGTTGAGTCAATAAATTTGGGTTGAATACTCTACCCTCGAAAACTATTGTGATCCCCTATACTTGTGGGTTATCAAGCGATGATCCTGAATAGAACACGAATTAAAGTCGAGAACGACCCTACAACTAGAGTCAACAATCTGACAACCACATATGAGTTGCATGGTAAGCCGAGGAACATGTGCGACAGAGGGAACATGAAATGAAGAAGTGCTAAGAGTGCTTTGACTAGCTACAGGGAGGGAAGTGCCATCAGCCGTAAGAACATGAACAATAGACTCGACAAGTCGAGCAGAGGTCAAAGTGGAAGAATCATAAGTCACATGAAAAGACGCTCCAGTATCAAGAATCCATGGAGATGTACCTGAATGAGTTGAAGGTGGTTTCTCAATGCCAGAAGAGTTAGTCACAGAAGCTGCAGAAACTATCGATGAAAAATCCCAAGCATCAAGCAGGCATCATAGCTGTGTAATCTCACGCACAGACAGGGACACAACAGAAGCTTCGGCAGAAGAGGTCGACATAGAAACATCTGACGATGATGAGTAGCCACAACCACCCATGGAAGCCGCGTGTAGAGTCGACCGAGAGTAGTGAGTCGGTGTAGAGCCACATGTGAAAGTCACATGGGGATTCCACATAGAGCGGTCAGCGCCGTGCGCGAAAGCCGCGAGAGGAGTCAGCGTAGAGTGGTCACCGTCGCGCGTGAAAGCCGCGAGAGGAGTTGATGTAGAGCGGTCATTGACGCGCGCGGAAACTGCGAATGAGTCGATGTAGAGCAGGCACCACCATCACGGGCAAAAGCCGCGAGAAGAGTCGACGAATAATGACCGTCAAAGCCCGCTGAAGACGCCGTAGAGGACAACGTCACAGACAGACGAGCACCAAGCACCGAGCGACGGCGCATGTGCGAGATAAGATCAATATACGAAAGAAGTCTATAGGCAACGATGGAAATGCAGGCCCGCCGTAAACGCCATATCAGTTTTTTCTTTCTTTCTTTTTCTTCTTTCTTTTTTTACACTAAGGGACAACCAACAGAATCAGCCCAAAAGGCAGACGTGCACCCAGCAGGCCGAACAAAGAGCAGCGTACTCATGCGTGAGGCAAGCAGCCAACACTCACATGCGAGGCAAGCACCAGCGGGCGAAACCAGAAGAAGCAGCGCCGACCAGGGCGCTCGATCCAGAGGACGAGCACGATCAAGAGCACCCTGATACGTCTCCAACGTATCTATAATTTTTGATTGTTCCATGCTATTATATTATCTGTTTTGGATGTTTATGGACTTTGTTATACACTTTTATATTATTTTTGGGACTAACCTATTAACCCAGAGCCCCGTGCCAGTTCTGTTTTTCTCCTTGTTTAAGAGTATCGCAGAAAAGGAAAATCAGACGGAGTCCAATTGACCTAAAACTTCACGGAACTTATTTTTGGAAGGAAAGCAACCCGGGAGACTTGGAGTCCATGTCAAGGAAGCCTCGAGGAAGCCACGAGGCAGGGGGACACGCCCACCCCCCTGGGCACGCCCTCCACCCTTGTGGGCCCCTCGTGGCCCCCCTGGCGTACTTCTTCCGCCTATATATATCCATATACCCTAAAACGATCAGGGAGCACAATAGATCGGGAGTTCCGCCGCCAGAAGCCTCCGTAGCCACCGAAAGCCAATCTAGACCCGTTCCGGCACCCTGCTGGAGGGGGAATCCCTCTCCAGTGGCCATCTTCATCATCCCGGTGCTCTCCATGACGAGGAGGGAGTAGTTCCCCCTCGGGGCTGAGGGTATGTACCAGTAGCTATGTGTTTTATCTCTCTCTCGTGTTCTTGAGGTGTTACGATCTTGATGTATCGCGAGCTTTGCTATTATAGTTGGATCTTATGATGTTTTCTCCCCCTCTACTCTCTTGTAATGGATTGAGTTTTCCCTTTGAAGTTATCTTATCGGATTGAGTCTTTAAATATTTGAGAACACTTGATGTATGTCTTGCCGTGCGTATCTGTGGTGACAATGGGATATCACGTGATTCACTTGATGTATGTTTTGGTGATCAACTTGTGGGTTTCGCCCATTAACCTATGCATAGGGGTTGGCACATGTTTTCATCGTGATTCTCCGGTAGAAACTTTGGGGCACTCTTTGAGGTTCTATGTGTTGGTTGAATAGATGAATCTGAGATTGTGTGATGCATATCGTATAATCATACCCACGGATACTTGAGGTGACATTGGAGTATCTAAGTGACATTAGGGTTTTGGTTGATTTGTGTCTTAAGGTGTTATTCTAGTATGAACTCTAGGGCTGTTTGTGACACCTATAGGAATATCCCAACGGATTGATTGGAAAGAATAACTTTGAGGTGGTTTCGTACCCTACCATAATCTCTTCGTTCGTTCTCCGCTATTAGTGACTTTGGAGTGACTCTTTGTTGCATGTTGAGGGATAGTTATGTGATCCAATTATGTTATTATTGTTGAGAGAACTTGCACTAGTGAAAGTATGAACCCTAGGCTTTGTTTCAATGCATTGCAATACCGTTTACGCTCAATTTTATCATTAGTTACCTTGCTGTTTTTATATTTTCAGATTACAAAAACCTATATCTACTATCCATATACCACTTGTATCACCATCTCTTCGCCGAACTAGTGCACCTATACAATTTATCATTGTATTGGGTGTGCTGGGGACACAAGAGACTCTTTGTTATTTGGTTGCAGGGTTGCTTGAGAGAGACCATCTTCATCCTACGCCTCCTACGGATTGATAAACCTTAGGTCATCCACTTGAGGGAAATTTGCTACTGTCCTACAAACCTCTGTACTTGGAGGCCCAACAACGTCTACAAGAAGAAGGTTGTGTAGTAGACACCAAGCTCTTTTTTGGCGCCGCTGCCGGGGAGGTGAGTGCTTGAAGGTATATCTTTAGATCTTGCAATCGAGTCTTTTAGTTTCTTGTTTTATCACTAGTTTAGTTTATAAAAGAAAACTATAAAAAATGGAATTGAGTTTGCCTCATACGCTTCATCTTTTTAATATCTTTCGTGAGTATGATGGAAAGGAAAATTGTGCCAAAGTGTTAGAAGCAGAATGCATTAAAATGTTTGGCACTAAATATTTGAATTATAAGCATGATTGCAATGTTGTTAGTATGAATTCCTTGAATATCCATGATGCTAATGATATGCAAAGCCACAAGCTTGGGGAAGCTATGTTTGATGAAGATGATAATTTTTGTCCCCCAAGTTTTGATGAGCAAATTTATTATGATGAAAGCATGCCTCCTATTTATGATGATTATATTGATGAAAGTGGATTTGGAGAGGTCATGACTTTATTTTGTGATGAATCCACTATTCCGGAAGAGGCTCCAATTGATTATGAGAACAAAGTTGCTATCTATGATGATTATTGTGATGACTTGTATGCTATAAAGAATAATGATATCCATGAAACTTGTCATCATGATTTTAGTTTTCAATTGGATTATGCCTCACATGATAATTATTCTGTTGAGTTTGCTCCCACTATTATTCATGAGAAGAATTTTGCTTGTGTGGAGAGTAATTAAATTTCTATGCTTGTAGATCATGAAAAGAATGCTTTAGGTTCTGGTTATATTGTTGAGTTCAATCATGATGCTACTGAAAATTATTATGAGGGAGGAATATATGCTTGTAGGAATTGCTTTCCCTCTCTATGTGCTTAAATTTTTGAAGTTATGCTAGCTTTACCTTCCTATGCAAGTTTATTCTTGTTCCCACAAGTTGTTTGCTCACAAAATCCCTATGCATAGGAAGAGGGTTAGACTTAAACGTGCTAGTCATATTCTTCAGGATGCTCTCTTTATGTTTCAATTCTTATCTTTTATGTGAGCATCATTGAAATCATCATGCCTAGCTAGGGGCATTAAACGTTAGCGCTTGTTGGGAGGCAACCCAACTTTATTTTTGTTCCTTGCTTTTTGTTCCTGTTAGTAATAAATAATTTATCTAGCCTCTATTTAATATCTTTCGTGAGTATGATGGAAAGGAAAATTGTGCTCAAATGCTAGAAGAAGAATGCATTAAAATGTTTGGCACTAAATCTTTGAATAATGAGCATGATTTCAATGTTGTTAGTATGAACTCCTTGAATATCCATAGTACTAATGATGATTGCACTAGTTATGATGAAAATGTCTCCTATAAACATGTCAATTTTTGTGGAGTGCATTGGTTTTGCAAGTACACACCAATTAGGGAAGATAGATTTTGCAAGAGGCATAAGTACTTAGAAACTAAATTGTTGCAAGAAAGGATAGATGTTTGTGCTGAAAATTTAAATTTTCTTGGCCATACTTGTGAGCTTTGCAATGAGCATGGTCATTTAACCATCCTATGCAAATTGTTTCATGATCTAATCATTTCCAAAAATTGTGATGACTTGATTTCTCTTGCACATAATAATGAACTTAGTTTTCTTATGGGTTACGAAGAAATGAAATGTATAACTAACTATCTTCCAGTATTTTCCTGTGATAAACTTCTTGGCTTTGATCTAGAGGAAATTTATATGTATTGTGCGGTGAATTGTATTGAAAATCCTTATATAGCCAACTACATAAAGAAAAGAAAAGAAATAGAAGATGAAGAGAATACTAATGAAAGGGAAGAGACTTCCCAGTACCCTCCTATTATTTCTTATGATGAATCAGGTAACGAGGAAGAGCCTCCTATTCAACCAATCTCATTAATAAGAAGCTCCAAAAAGAGGATTGAACCCACACATGATGTGGTGAAGAAGAAAAGAAAAAGGAAGAGAGGTAAAAAGATATCTCCCCCAAATAATGCTGCTCCTATTACTATTGTGCCCCATGAAAATATAATTGTGGAAGATAATGATACTTCTTATGATCTTGAAAATCTTTTTAGCACTTGCTTGGAAGAATATCATAATTGCTATACTATTGGTGCTATCCATACTATTAATGATGAGAGTGATTATGCTTATGATATGAAAAGGCCCAAGCTTGGGGATGCTATGTTTGATGAAGATGATGTTTTTGAGAATATATTTGCTGCAATTAATGTTTGTCCCAAGCTTGGGGAAGCTATGTTTAATGAAGATGATATTTTTAGTTTCCCAAGTTTTGACATGCAAATTTATTATGATGATAGCATGCCTCCTACCTATGATGATTATTGCGATGATACTTATGCTATAAAAAGTAGTGATTATATTTATAAAACTTGTCATGATTATGATTACCCTTTTTGTGAACATTACTCTTTTTAATGTGGAAACAATTTATAGTATTCGAGTCTCTTATGATACTCCCACTATTCCGATTGAGAAGAATTTTGCTTATGTGGAGAGTAGTAAATTCTCTATGCTTGTAGATCATGAAAAGAATGCTTTATGTGATGGTTATATTATTGAATTCATTCATGGTGCTACTGAAAATTATTATGAGGGAGGAATGTATGCTTATAGGAATTGCAATAATACCAAGTTTCCTCTCTACGTGCTTAAAGTTTTGAAGTTATGCTTGTTTCACCTTCCTATGCAAGTTTATTCTTGTTCCCATAAGTTGTTTGCTCACAAAATCCCTATGCATAGGAAGTGGGTTAGACTTAAATGTTCTAGTCATATTCTTCATGATGCTCTCTTTATGTTACAATTCTTATCTTTTATGTGAGCATCGTTGAAATCATCATGCCCAGCTAGGGGCGTTAAACGATAGCGCTTGTTGGGAGGCAACCCAATTTTATTTTTGTTCCTTGCTTTTTGCTCCTGTTTAGCAATACATAATTTATCTAGCCTCTATTATGATTGAGTTTTTATGTTTTAATTAGTGTTTGTGCCAAGTAGAACCTTTGGGACCTCATACGCTTCATCTTTTTAATATCTTTCGTGAGTATGATGGAAAGGAAAATTGTGCTCAAATGCTAGAAGAAGAATGCATTAAAATGTTTGGCACTAAATCTTTGAATAATGAGCATGATTGCAATGTTGTTAGTACGAACTCCTTGAACATCCATAGTACTAATGATGATTGCACTAGTTATGATGAAAATGTCTCCTATAAACATGTCAATTTTTGTGGAGTGCATTGGTTTGCAAGTACACACCAATTAGGGAAGATAGATTTTGCAAGAGGAATAAGTGTTGGGGATCGTAGCAGAAATTTAAAATTTTCTACGCATCACCAAGATCAATCTACGGAGTAATCTAGCAACGAGGGGAAGGAGAGTGCATCTACATACCCTTGTAGATCGCTAAGCGGAAGCGTTGCAAGAACGCGGATGAAGGAGTCGTACTCATAGCGATTCAGATCGTTCAACACACGTGCAGCCCGGTGTCGTCTCCCATGCCTTGATCCAGCAAGGGGAGAAGGAGAGGTTGGGAAGACTCCGTCCAGCAGTAGCACGATGGTGTGGTGGTGGTGGAGGAGTGCGGGACTCCAGTAGGGCTTCGCCAAGCACTACGAGAGACGAGGAGGGAGAGGGGTAGGGCTGCGCCAACAGGGAGATCGAATCGTGTGTTGGGCTGCCCCTTTGCCTCCACTATATATAGGGGGAGAGGGAGGGCTGCGCCCCCACCTAGGGTTCCCACCCCAAGGGGTGCGGCATCCCTAGATCCCATCTAGGGTGGCGGCCACAAGGGGGAGAGGGGGAGGCGCACCTAGGGTGGGCCTTAGGGCCCATCTGCCCTAGGGTTTGCCCCCTTCCCCTCTTGGAGGCGCCTTGGGCCTTGGGCTGGTCCCTTCCCACTATTGGCCCATGTAGGCCTCCGGGGCTGGTGGCCCCACCCGGTGGACCCCCGGACCCCTCCGGTGGTCCCGGTACACTACCGGTGATGCCCGGAACACTTCCGGTGGCCAAAACCATACTTCCTATATATCAATCTTTACCTCCGGACCATTCCAGAACTCCTCGTGACATCCGGGATCTCATTCGGGACTCCGAACAACATTCGGTAACCATGTACATACTTTCCCTATAACCCTAGCGTCATCGAACCTTAAGTGTGTAGACCCTATGGGCTCGGGAGTGATGCAGACATGGCCGAGACAACTCTCCGGTCAATAACCAATAGCGGGATCTAGATACCATGTTGGCTCCCACATGCTCCACGATGATCTTATCGGATGAACCACGATGTCAAGGATTCAATCAATCCCATATACAATTCCCTTTGTCTATTGGTACGATACTTGCCCGAGATTCGATCGTCGGTATCCCGATACCTTGTTCAATCTCATTACCGGCAAGTCTCTTTACTCATTTCGTAACACATCATCCCGTGATCAACTCCTTGATGACATTGTGCACATTATGATGATGTCCTACCCAGTGGGCCTAGAGATACCTCTCTGTTTACACGGAGTGACAAATCCCAGTCTTGATTCGTGCCAACCCAACAGACACTTTCAGAGATACCTGTAGTGTACCTTTATAGCCACCTAGTTACGCTGTGACGTTTGGCACACCCAAAGCACTCCTACGGTATCCGAGAGTTGCACAATCTCATGGTCTAAGGAAATGATACTTGACATTAGAAAAGCTTTAGCATACGAACTACACGATCTTTGTGCTAGGCTTAGGATTGGGTCTTGTCCATCACATCATTCTCCTAATGATGTGATCCCGTTATCAACGACATCCAATGTCCATGGTTAGGAAACCGTAACCATCTATTGATCAACAAGCTAGTCAACTAGAGGCTTACTAGGGACATGGTGTTGTCTATGTATCCACACATGTATCTGAGTTTCCTATCAATATAATTCTAGCATGGATAATAAACGATTATAATGAACAAGGAAATATAATAATAACCTATTTATTATTGCCTCTAGGGCATATTTCCAACAGTCTCCCACTTGCACTAGAGTCAATAATCTAGTTCACATCGCCATGTGATTAACACTCACAGGTCACATCGCCATGTGACCAACATCCAAGAGTCTACTAGACTCAATGATCTAGTTCACATCACTATGTGATTAACACTCAAGAGTTCTGGGTTTGATCATGTTATGCTTGTGAGAGAGGTTGTAGTCAACGGGTCTTGCCATATTCAGATCCCTATGTATTTCGCAAAACTTTATGTCATATCATAGATGCTGCTACCACGTTCCACTTGGAGCTATTCCAAATTGTTGCTCCATTATACGTATCCGGTATCTCTTCTCAGAGCTATCCGGATAGGTGTTAAGCTTGCATCGACGTAACTCTTTACGTCCAACTCTTGTCACCTCCATAACCGAGAAACATTTCCTTATTCCTCTAAGGATAATTTTTTGACCGCTATCCGATGATCCACTCCTAGATCACCTTTGTACCCTCTTGCCAGACATGTGGCAAGGCACACATCAGGTGCGGTACTCAGCATGGCATACTATATAGAGCCTATGACAAAAGCATAGGGGACGACCTTCGTCCTTCCTCTTTCTTCTGCCATGGTCAATCTTCGAGTCTTACTCAACTTCACACCTTACAACTCAGGTAAGAACCCCTTCTTTGACTGATCTATTTTGAACTCCTTCATAAACATGTCAAGGTGTGCATTCTTTGAAAGTATCACCAGGCGATTTGATCTATCTCTATAGATCTTGATGCCTAATGTGTAAGCAGCTTTATCTAGGTCTTCCTTTGAAAAACATTCTTCAAACAACCATTTATGCTTTCCAGAAATTCTACATTATTTTGGATCAACAATATGTCATCCACATATACTTATCAGAAATGTTGTAGTGCTCCCACTCACTTTCTTGTAAATACAAGTTTCCAGCAAACATTGTATAAACCTAAAAGCTTTGATCACTCCATCAAAGCATATATTCCGACTCTGAGATGCTTGCTCTAGTCCATAGAAGGATTGCCGGAACCAGCATACCTTTTAGCATTCTTAGGATCGACAAAACCTTTTATTGTATCACATACAACTTTTTCTTACGAAAACTGGTAAGAAAATTTGTTTTGACATCCATCTGTCAGATTTCATAATCGAAAAATACAGCTAATGCTAACATGATTCCGACGGACTTAAGCATCGCTACGGGTGAGAAATTCTCATCGTAGTCAACTCCTTGAACTTGTGAAAAGACTCTTTCCCACAAGTCGAGCTTCATAGACGGTAACATTACCGCCCACGTCCGTCTTCTTCTTAAAGATCCATTTATCTCAATGGCTTGTCGATCATCGGGCAAGTCCACCAAAGTCCATACTTTGTTCTGATACATGGATCCTATCTCGGATTTCATGGCTTCTAACCATTTGTCGGAATACGGGCCCACCATTGCTTCTCCATAGTTCGTAGGTTCATTGTTGTCCAACAACATGATATTTAAGACAGGATTACCGTACCACTCAGGAGTAGTACATATCCTTGTCGACCTACGAGGTTCGATAGCAACTTGATATGAAGCTTCATGATCACTATCATTAACTTCCTATTCAACAGAAGTAGGTGCCACAGAAAACATCTTTCTGTGTTGCATCACTCTCTGGTTGAAGTAAAGGTTCGACAACCTCATCAAGTTCTATCTTCCTCCCACTCAATTCTTTCGAGAAAAACTCCTTCTCGAGAAAGGACCCGTTCTTAGCGACAAACAATTTGCCCTCGGATCTGAGATAGAAGGTATACCCAACTATCACCTTTGGGTATCCTATGAAGATGTGTTTGTCCGCTTTTGGGTTCGAGCTTCTCCGGCTAAAGCCTTAAGCATCGCAGCCCCAAACATTAAGAAACGACAACTTTGGTTTCTTGCCAAACCAATGTTCATACGACGTCGTCTCAACGGACTTATATGGTGTCCTATCTAAAGTGAATGCAGCTGTCTCTAATGCATAACCTCAAAATAATAGCGGTAGATCGGTAAGAGACATCATAGATCGCACCATATCTCATAAGGTTCGATTATGACGTCCAGACACACCATTACGCTGTGGTGTTCTAGGTGGCTTCAACTACGAAACAATTCCACAATGTCTTAAGTGATTGCCAAACTCATAACTCAGAAAATCCCCTTTTGATTAGATCGTAGGAACACGATCTTCTTTGTTATGATGATTCTTAACTTCACTCTGAAATCGCTTGAACTTTTCAAACGTTTTGGACTTGTGCTTCATTAAGTAGATATACCTATATCTACCCAAATCGTCGGTGAAGATGAGAAAATAGTGATATCCACCGCACGCTTCAATTCTCATTGGATCACACGCATCAGCATGTATGATTTCCAACAAGTCACTTGCCCGTTTCATTGCACCTGAAAACGGGGTCTTAGTCATCCTGCCCATGAGGCATGGCTCGCATGTGTCAAGCGATTCAAAATCAAGTGACTCCAAACATCCATCGACATGGAGTTTCTTCATGCATCTTACGCCAATATGACCTAAGCGGCAGTGCCACAAGAAAGTGGTACTATCATTATTAACTCTACATCTTATGGCGTGAACATGCGTATTACTACGACCGAGATTCAATGAACCATTCCATAGGGTGTGTGACCATGAAAGGTATTATTCATGTAAACAGAATAACCATTATTCTCTAACTTAAATGAATAATTGTATTGCAATGAACATGATCTAATCATATTCATGCTCAATGTAGACACCTGATAACATTTATATAGGTTTAATACTAACCCCGAAGGCAGATGGAGCGTGCGATGGTGATCTCATCAACTTTGGAAACACTTCCAACACACATCGTCACCTCGCACTTAGCCAGTCTCCGTTCAGTCCGTAGCTTTTGCTTCAAGTCACCAATAATAGTAACTGAACCGGTATCCAATACCCAGGTGCTACCAGGAGTACTAGTGAGGTACACATTAATAACACGTATATACTTTGTTGAAGTTGCCAGCCTTCTTATCTACCATGTATTTGGGGTAGTTCCGCTACCAGTGACCGTTCCCCCTACAATAGAAGCACTTAGTCTCGGGTTTGGGTTCAACCTTGGGTTCTTTCACTGGAGCGGCAACTGGTTTGCCATCCATGAAGTTTCCCTTCTAGCCCTTGCCCTTCTTGAAACCAGTGGTCTTGTTAAACCATCAACACTTGATGCTCCTTTCTTGATTTCTACCTTTTGCGGTCTTAAGCACCGCGAACAGCTCCAGGATCAACTACATCCCTTGCATGTCATAGTTCATCACGAAGATCTAGTGGCTTAGTGATAGTGGTTAGAGAACTCTATCAATCACTATCTTATCTGGAAGTTTTAGCTCCCACTTGATTCAAGTGATTGTAGCACCCAGACATTCTGAGCACATGCTCACTAGCTGAGCTATTCTCCTCCATCTTGTTGGCAAAAGAACTTGTCAGAGGTCTCACACCTCTCAACACGGGCATGAGCCTGAAATCCCAATTTCAGCTCTTGGAACATCTCATATGTTCTATGGCATTCAAAACGTCATTGGAATCCCGATTCTAAGCCGTAAAGTATGGTGCACTAAACTGTCAAGTAGTCATCAGGATGTGTCTGTCAGGTGTTCACAACATCCACAGACAACGTTGTAGGGGTTTTCACATTGAGCGGTGCATCAAAGACGTAAGCCTTCTGTGTAGCAGTGAGGACACTCCTCGGACTACGGACCCAGTCCGCATCATTGCTTACAATATCTTTCAACTTGGTCTTTCTCTAGGAACGTATTGAAACAGGGAGCTACAACGTGAGCTATTTATCTACAACATATTTGCAAAGACAATTTAGACTATGTTCATGATAATTAAGTTCATCTAATCAAATTATTTAATGAACTCCCACTCAGATAGACATCCCTCTAGTCATCTAAGTGAAACATGATCCGAGTCAACTAGGTCGTGTCTGATCATCACGTGAGACGGACTAGTCAACATCGGTGAACATCTTCATGTTGATCGTATCTTCTATACGACTCATGCTCGACCTTTCGGTCTTCCGTGTTCCGAGGCCATGTCTGTACATGCTAGGCTTGTCAAGTCAACCTAAGTGTTTCGCATGTGTTCCGAGGCCATGTCTGTACATGCTAGGCTCGTCAACACCTGTTGTATTCGAACGTTAGAATCTATCACACCCGATCATCACGTGGTGCTTCGAAACAACGAACCTTCGCAACGGTGCACAGTTAGGGGGAACACTTTTCTTGAAATTTTAGTGAGGGATCATCTTATTTAAGCTACCGTTGTTCTAAGCAAATAAGATGTAAAACATGATAAACATCACATGCAATCAAATAGTGACATGATATGGCCAATATCATTTTGCTCCTTTTGATCTCCATCTTCGGGGCTCCATGATCATCGTTGTCACCGGCATGACACCATGATCTCCATCATCATGATCTCCATCATCGTGTCTTCTTGAAGTTGTCTTGTCATCTATTACTTCTACTACTATGGCTAACTCTTTAGCAATAAAGTAAAGTAATTACATGACGTTTATGTTGACACGCAGGTCATAAATAAATTAAGACAACTCCTATGGCTCCTGCCGGTTGTCATACTCATCGACATGCAAGTCGTGATTCCTATTACAAGAACATGATCAATCTCATACATCACATATATCATTCATCACATCCTTTTGGCCATATCACATCACACGTCGCATGCTGCAAAAACAAGTTAGACGTCCTCTAATTGTTGTTGCAAGTTTTTACGTGGCTGCTATAGGTTTCTAGCAAGAATGTTTCTTACCTACGCCAAAACCACAACATGATATGCCAATTTCTATTTACCCTTCATAAGGACCCTTTTCATCGAATCCGATCTGACTAAAGTGGGAGAGACAGACACCCGCTAGCCACCTTATGCAACTAGTGCATGTCAGTCGGTGGAACCAGTCTCACGTAAGCATACGTGTAAGGTCGGTCCAGGCCGCTTCATCCCATGATGCCGCTGAATCAAGATAAGACTAGTAATGGCAAGTAAATTGACAAAATCGACGCCCATAACAACTTGTGATCTACTCGTGCATAGAAACTACGCATAGACCTAGCTCATGATGCCACTGTTGGGGATCGTAGTAGAAATATAAAATTTTCTACGCATCACCAAGATCAATCTATGGAGTAATCTAGAAACGAGAGGAAGGAGAGTGCATCTACATACCCTTGTAGATCGCTAAGCAGAAGCGTTGCAATAACGCGGATGAAGGAGTCGTACTCGTAGCGATTCAGATCGCGGTTGATTCCGATCTAAGCGCCGAACCACGGCGCCTCCGCGTTCAACACACGTGCAGCCCGGTGACGTCTCCCACGCCTTGATCCAGCAAGGGGAGAAGGAGAGGTTGGGAAGACTCCGTCTAGCAGTAGCACGACGGCGTGGTGGTGGTGGAGGAGCGCGGGACTCCAGTAGGGCTTCGCCAAGCACTACGAGAGACGAGGAGGGAGAGGGGTAGGGCTGCGCCAACAGGGAGATCGAATCGTGTGTTGGGCTGCCCCTTTGCCTCTACTATATATAGGGGAGAGGGAGGGCTGCACCCCCACCTAGGGTTCCCACCCCAAGGGGTGCGGCAGCCCTAGATCCCATCTAGGGTGGCGGCCACAAGGGGGAGAGGGGGAGGCGCACCTAGGGTGGGCCTTAGGGCCCATCTGCCCTAGGGTTTGCCCCCTTCCCCTCTTGGAGGCGCCTTGGGCCTTGGTGGGAGGCGCCCCAGCCCACCTAGGGGCTGGTCCCTTCCCACTATTGGCCCATGTAGGCCTCCGGGGCTGGTGGCCCCACCTGGTGGACCCCCGGACCCCTCCGGTGGTCCCGGTACACTACCGGTGATGCCCGGAACACTTCCGGTGGCCAAAACCATACTTCCTATATATCAATCTTTACCTCCGGATCATTCCGGAACTCCTCGTGACGTCCGGGATCTCATCCGGGACTCCGAACAACATTCGGTAACCGCGTACATACTTTCCCTATAACCCTAGCGTCATCGAACCTTAAGTGTGTAGACCCTACGGGCTCGGGAGTGATGCAGACATGGCCGAGACAACTCTCCGGTCAATAACCAACAGCGGGATCTAGATACCCATGTTGGCTCCCACATGCTCCACGATGATCTTATAGGATGAACCATGATGTCAAGGATTCAATCAATCCCGTATACAATTCCCTTTGTCTATCGGTACGATACTTCCCGAGATTCGATCGTCGGTAACCCGATACCTTGTTCAATCTCGTTACCGGCAAGTCTCTTTACTCATTCCGTAACACATCATCCCGTGATCAACTCCTTGATCACATTGTGCACATTATGATGATGTCCTACCTAGTGGGCCCAGAGATACCTCTCCGTTTACACGGAGTGACAAATCCCAGTCTCGATTCGTGCCAACCCAACAGACACTTTCGGAGATACCTGTAGTGTACCTTTATAGCCACCTAGTTACGCTGTGACGTTTGGCACACCCAAAGCACTCCTACGGTATCCGGGAGTTGCACAATCTCATGGTCTAAGGAAATGATACTTGACATTAGAAAAGCTTTAGCGTACGAACTACACGATCTTTGTGCTAGACTTAGGATTGGGTCTTGTCCATCACATCATTCTCCTAATGATGTGATCCCGTTATCAACGACATCCAATGTCCATGGTTAGGAAACCGTAACCATCTATTGATCAACGAGCTAGTCAACTAGAGGCTTACTAGGGACATGGTGTTGTCTATGTATCCACACATGTATCTGAGTTTCCTATCAATACAATTCTAGCATGGATAATAAACGATTATAATGAACAAGGAAATATAATAATAACCAATTTATTATTGCCTCTAGGGCATATTTCCAACAATAAGTACTTAGAAACTAAATTGTTGCAAGAAAGGATAGATGTTTGTGCTGAAAATTTAAATTTTCTTGGCCATACTTGTGAGCTTTGCAATGAACGTGGTCATTTAACCATCCTATGCAAATTGTTTCATGATCTAATCGTTTCCAAAAATTGTGATGACTTGATTTCTCTTGCACATCATAATGAACTTAGTTTGCTTATGGGTTATGAAGAAATGAAACGTATGACTAACTATCTTCCAGTATTTGCCCATGATAAACTTCTTGGCTTTGATCAAGAGGAAATTTATATGTATTGTGCAGTGAATTGTATTGAAAATTCTTATATTGCCAACTACATAGAGAAAAGAAAACAAATAGAATATGAAGAGAATACTAATGAAAGGGAAGAGACTTCACGGTACCCTCCTATTATTTCTTATGATGAATCAGGTAACGAGGAAGAGCCTCCTATTCAATCAATCTCATTAATAAGGAGCTCCAAAAACAGGATTGAACCCACACATGATGTGGTCAAGAAGAAGAAAAGAAAAAGGAAGAGAGGTAAAAAGATATCTCCCCCAAATAATGTTGCTCCTATTACTATTGTGCCTCATGAAAATATAATTGTGGAAGATAATGATACTTCTTCTGATCTTGAAAATCTTTTTGGCACTTGCTTGGAAGAATATGATAATTGCTATACTATTGGTGCTATCCATACTATTAATGATGAGAGTGATTATGCTTATGATATGAAAAGGCCCAAGCTTGGGGATGCTATGTTTGATGAAGATGATGTTTTTGAGAATATATTTGCTGAAATTAATGTTTGTCCCAAGCTTGGGGAAGCTATGTTTAATGAAGATGATATTTTTAGTTTCCCAAGTTTTGACATGCAAATTTATTATGATGATAGCATGCCTCCTACCTATGATGATTATTGTGATGATACTTATGCTATAAAAAGTAGTGATTATATTTATAAAACTTGTCATGATTATGATTACCCTTTTTCTGAACATTACTCTTTTTAATGTGGAAACAATTTATAGTATTCGAGTCTCTTATGATACTCCCACTATTCCGATTGAGAAGAATTTTGCTTATGTGGAGAGTAGTAAATTCCCTATGCTTGTAGATCATGAAAAAAATGCTTTATGTGATGGTTATATTATTGAATTCATTCATGATGATACTGAAAATTATTATGAGGGAGGAATATATGCTTATAGGAATTGCAATAATACCAAGTTTCCTCTCTATGTGCTTAAAGTTTTGAAGTTATGCTTGTTTCACCTTCCTATGCAAGTTTATTCTTGTTCCCATAAGTTGTTTGCTCACAAAATCCCTATGCATAGGAAGTGGGTTAAACTTAAATGTTCTAGTCATATTCTTCATGATGCTCTCTTTATGTTACAATTCTTATCTTTTATGTGAGCATCGTTGAAATCATCATGCCCAGCTAGGGGCGTTAAACGATAGCGCTTGTTGGGAGGCAACCCAATTTTATTTTTGTTCCTTGCTTTTTGCTCCTGTTTAGCAATACATAATTTATCTAGCCTCTATTATGATTGAGTTTTTATGTTTTAATTAGTGTTTGTGCCAAGTAGAACCTTTGGGACCTCATACGCTTCGTCTTTTTAATATCTTTCGTGAGTATGATGGAAAGGAAAATTGTGCTCAAATGCTAGAAGAAGAATGCATTAAATTGTTTGGCACTAAATCTTTGAATAATGAGCATGATTGCAATGTTGTTAGTACGAACTCCTTGAATATCCATAGTACTAATGATGATTTCAGTAGTTATGATGAAAATGTCTCCTATAAACATGTCAATTTTTGTGGAGTGCATTGGGTTTGCAAGTACACACCAATTAGGGAAGATAGATTTTACAAGAGGCATAAGTACTTAGAAACTAAATTGTTGTAAGAAAGGCTAGATGTTTGTGCTGAAAATTTAAATTTTCTTGGC
This sequence comes from Triticum aestivum, assembly GCF_018294505.1. Classification (NCBI taxonomy): domain Eukaryota; kingdom Viridiplantae; phylum Streptophyta; class Magnoliopsida; order Poales; family Poaceae; genus Triticum; species Triticum aestivum. The sequence goes on from NC_057806.1 coordinate 223,993,305, forward strand.
CATACTTGTGAGGTTTGCAATGAACGTGGTCATTTAACCATCCTATGCAAATTGTTTCATGATCTAATCGTTTCCAAAAATTGTGATGACTTGATTTCTCTTGCACATCATAATGAACTTAGTTTGCTTATGGGTTACGAAGAAATGAAACATATAACTAACTATCTTCCAGTATTTGCCCGTGATAAACTTCTTGGCTTTGATCTACAGGAAATTTATATTCATTGTGCGGTGAATTGTATTGAAAATCCTTATATTGCCAACTACATAAAGAAAAGAAAACAAATAGAAGATGAAGAGAATACTAATGAAAGGGAAGAGACTTCCCAGTACCCTCCCATTATTTCTTATGATGAATCGGGTAACGAGGAAGAGCCTCCTATTGAACCAATCTCATTGATAAGGAGCTCCGAAAAAAGGATTGAACCCACACATGATGTGGTGAAGAAGAAGAAAAGAAAAAGGAAGAGAGGTAAAAAGATATCTCCCCCAAATAATGCTGCTCCTATTAATATTGTGTCCCATGAAAATATAATTGTGGAAGATAATGATACTTCTTATGATCTTGAAAATCTTTTTGGCACTTGCTTGGAAGAATATGATAATTGCTATACTATTGGTGCTATCCATACTATTAATGACGAGAGTGATTATGCTTATGATATGAAAAGGCCCAAGCTTAGGGATGCTATGTTTGATGAAGATGATGTTTTTGAGAATATATTTGCTGCAATTAATGTTTGTCCTAAGCTTGGGTAAGCTATGTTTAATGAAGATGATATTTTTAGTTTCCCAAGTTTTGACATGCAAATTTATTATGATGATAGCATGCCTCCTACCTATGATGATTATTGTGATGATACTTATGCTATAAAAAGTAGTGATTATATTTATAAAACTTGTCATGATTATGATTACCCTTTTTCTGAACATTACTCTTTTTAATGTGGAAACAATTTATAGTATTCGAGTCTCTTATGATACTCCCACTATTCCAATTGAGAAGAATTTTGCTTATGTGGAGAGTAGTAAATTCTCTATGCTTGTAGATCATGAAAAGAATGCTTTATGTGATGGTTATATTATTGAATTCATTCATGATGCTACTGGAAATTATTATGAGGGAGGAGTATATGCTTATAGGAATTGCAATAATACCAAGTTTCCTCTCTATGCGCTTAAAGTTTTGAAGTTATGCTTGTTTCACCTTCCTATGCAAGTTTATTCTTGTTCCCATAAGTTGTTTGCTCACAAAATCCCTATGCATAGGAAGTGGGTTAAACTTAAATGTTCTAGTCATATTCTTCATGATGCTCTCTTTACGTTACAATTATTATCTTTTATGTGAGCATTGTTGAAATCATCATGCCTAGCTAGGGGCGTTAAACGATAGCGCTTGTTGGGAGGCAACCCAATTTTATTTTTGTTCCTTGCTTTTTTGCTTCTGTTTAGCAATAGATAATTTATCTAGCCTCTGTTATGATTGAGTTTTTATGTTTCAATTAGTGTTTGTGCCAAGTAGAACCTTTGGGACCTCATACGCTTCATCTTTTTAATATCTTTCGTGAGTATGATGGAAAGGAAAATTGTGCTCAAATGCTAGAAGAAGAATGCATTAAAATGTTTGGCACTAAATCTTTAAATAATTAGCGTGATTGCAATGTTGTTAGTACGAACTCCTTGAATATCCATAGTACTAATGATGATTGCACTAGTTATGATGAAAATGTCTCCTATAAACATGTCAATTTTTGTGGAGTGCATTGGGTTTGCAAGTACACACCAATTTGGGAAGATAGATTTTGCAAGAGGCATAAGTACTTAGAAACTAAATTTTTGCAAGAAAGGCTAGATGTTTGTGCTGAAAATTTAAATTTTCTTGGCCATACTTGTGAGCTTTGCAATGAACGTGGTCATTTAACCATCCTATGCAAATTGTTTCATGATCTAATCATTTCCAAAAATTGTGATGACTTGATTTCTCTTGCACATCATAATGAACTTAGTTTGCTTATAGGTTACAAAGAAATGAAACGTATAACTAACTATCTTCCAGTATTTGCCCGTGATAAACTTCTTGGCTTTGATCTAGAGGAAATTTATATGTATTGTGCGGTGAATTGTATTAAAAATCCTTATATTGCCAACTACATAAACAAAAGAAAACAAATAGAAGATGAAGAGAATACTAATGAAAGGGAAGAGACTTCCCAGTACCCTCCTATTATTTCTTATGATGAATCAAGTAACGAGGAAGAGCCTCCAACTTAACCAATCTCATTAATAAGGAGCTCCAAAAAGAGGATTGAACCCACACATGATGTGGTGAAGAAGAAGAAAAGAAAAAGGAAGAGAGGTAAAAAGATATCTCCCCCAAATAATGCTGCTCCTATTACCATTCTGCCTCATGAAAATATAATTGTGGAAGATAATGATACTTCTTATGATCTTGAAAATCTTTTTGGCACTTGCTTGGAAGAATATCATAATTGCTATACTATTGGTGCTATCCATACTATTAATGATGAAAGTGATTATGCTTATGATATGAAAAGGCCCAAGCTTGGGGATGTTATGTTTGATGAAGATGATGTTTTTGAGAATATATTTGCTGTAATTAATGTTTGTCCCAAGCTTGGGGAAGCTATGTTGAATGAAGATGATATTTTTAGTTTCCCAAGTTTTGACATGCAAATTTATTATGATGATAGCATGCCTCCTACCTATGATGATTATTGTGATGATACTTATGCTATAAAAAGTAGTGATTATATTTATAAAACTTGTCATGATTATGATTACCCTTTTCTGAACATTACTCTTTTTAATGTGGAAACAATTTATAGTATTCGAGTCTCTTATGATACTCCCACTATTCCGATTGAGAAGAATTTTGCTTATGTGGAAAGTAGTAAATTCTCTATGCTTGTAGATCATGAAAGAATGCTTTATGTGATGGTTATATTATTGAATTCATTCATGATGCTATTGAAAATTATTATGAGGGAGGAATATATTCTTATAGGAATTGCAATAATACCAAGTTTCCTCTCTATGTGCTTAAAGTTTTGAAGTTATGCTTGTTTCACCTTCCTATGCAAGTTTATTCTTGTTCCCATAAGTTGTTTGCTCACAAAATCCCTATGCATAGGAAGTGGGTTAGACTTAAATGTTCTAGTCATATTCTTCATGGTGCTCTCTTTATGTTACGGTAGCTTGAAGTGGTGTTTTGTTTTCTTTCGCTAACGGAGCTACGAGTTTTCTGTTAAGTTTTGTGTTGTGAAGTTTTCAAGTTTTGGGTAAAGATTTGATGGACTATGGAATAAGGAGTGGAAAGAGCCTAAGCTTGGGGATGCCCAAGGCACCCCAAGGTAATATTCAAGGACAACCAAAATCCTAAGCTTGGGGATGCCCCGGAAGGCATCCCCTCTTTCGTCTTCGTTCATTGGTAACTTTACTTGGAGCTATATTTTTATTCACCACATGATATGTGTTTTGCTTTGAGCGTCATTTTATTTTCTTTTGTTTTGTTACTGTTTGAATAAAATTCCAAGATATGAAATTATTAAATGTTAGAGAGTCTTCATATAGTTGCATAATTATTCGACTACTCATTGAGCTTCACTTATATCATTCGGAGTAGTTTGTTGTTGTTCTAGTGCTTCACTTATATCTTTTTAGAGCATGGTGGTGGTTTTATTTTGTAGAAATAGATGAACTATCATGCTTCACTTATATTATTTTGAGAGTCCTAAATAGCATGGTAATTTTCTTTGGTTATGAATTTAGTCCTAATATGATGGGCATCCAAGAGGGATATAGTAAAAACTTTCATATAAAGTGCATTGAATACTATTGGAAGTTTGATACTTGATAATTGTTTTGATATATGGAGATGGTGATATTAGAGTCATGCTAGTTTAGTAGTTGTGAATTTAAGAAATACTTGTGTTGAAGTTTGTGATTCCCGTAGCATGCACTATGGTGAACCGTTATGTGACGAAGTCGGAGCATGATTTATTTATTGATTGTCTTCCTTATGAGTGGCGGTCGGGGACGAGCGATGGTCTTTTCCTATCAATCTATCCCCCTAGGAGCATGCGTTTAGTACTTTGTTTCGATAACTAATAGATTTTTGCAATAAGTATGTGAGTTCTTTATGACTAATGTTGAGTCCATGGATTATACGCACTCTCACCCTTCCACCATTGCTAGCCGCTCTAGTACCGCGCAACGTTCGCCGGTACCATAAACCCACCATTTACCTTCCTCAAAACAGCCAACATACCTACCTATTATGGCATTTCCATTGCCATTCCGAGATATATTGCCATGCAACTTTCCACCGTTCCGTTATTATGACACGCTTCATCATTGTCATATTGCTATGCATGATCATGTAGTTTACATTGTATTTGTGGCAAAGCCACCGTTCATAATTCTTTCATACATGTCACTCATGAGTCATTGCACATCCCGGTACACCGCCGGAGGCATTCACATAGAGTCATATTTTGTTCTAAGTATTGAGTTGTAATTCTTGAGTTGTAAGTAAAAAGAAGTGTGATGATCATCATTATTAGAGCATTGTCCTAGTGAGGAAAGGATGATGGATACCATGATTCCCCCACAAGTCGGGATGAGACTCCGGACGAAAAAAATAAAAATAAATAAAAGAGGCCAAAGAAGCCCAAATAAAAAAAGAGAAAAAAGAGGCCATAAAAAAGGAGAAAGACCCAAATAAAAAAATATAAAAAATGAGAGAAAAAGAGAGAAGGGACAATGCTACTATCCTTTTACCACACTTGTGGTTCAAAGTAGCACCATGATCTTCATGATAGAGAGTCTCTTGTTTTTTCACTTTCATATACTAGTGGGAAATTTTCATTATAGAACTTGGCTTGTATATTCCAATGATGGGCTTCCTCAAAATGCCCTAGGTCTTCGTGAGCAAGCGAGTTGGATGCACACCCACTAGTTTCTTTTGTTGAGCTTTCATACATGTATAGCTCTAGTGCATCCGTTGCATGGCAATCCCTACTCACTCACATTGATATCTATTGATGGGCATCTCCATAGCCCATTGATACGCCTAGTTGATGTGAGACTATCTTCTCCTTTTTGTCTTCTCCACAACCACCATTCTATTCCACCTATAGTGCTATGTCCATGGCTCACGCTCATGTATTGCGTGAAGATTGAAAACGTTTGAGAACATCAAAAGTATGAAACAATTGCTTGGCTTGTCATCGGGGTTGTGCATGATTTAAATATTTTGTGTGGTGAAGATGGAGCATAGCCAGACTATATGATTTTGTAGGGATAGCTTTCTTTGGTCATGTTATTTTGAGAAGACATCATTACTTTGTTAGTATGCTTGAAGTATTATTATTTTTATGTCAATATTAAATTTTTGTCTTGAGTCTTATGGATCTGAATATTCTTGCCACAATAAACAGAACTACATGGATAAATATGTTAGGTAGCATTCCACATCAAAAATTCTGTTTTTTATCATTTACCTACTCGAGGACGAGCAGGAATTAAGCTTGGGGATGTTGATACGTCTCCAACGTATCTATAATTTTTGATTGTTCCATGCTATTATATTATCAACCTTGGATGTTTTATATGCATTTATATGCTATTTTATATGATTTTTGGGACTAACCTATTAACCTAGAGCCCAGTGCCAGTTTCTGTTTTTCCTTGTTTTAGAGTATCGTAGAAAAGGAAAATCAAATGGAGTCCAATTGACCTGAAACTTCACACAACTTATTTTTGGACCAGAAGAAGCCCATGGAGTATCGGAGTTGGACTAGGAGAGTCCCGGGCTGCCCACGAGGGTGGGGGCGCGCCCCCCTGCCTCGTGGACAGCCCGGAGGTCCACCGACGTACTTCTTCCTCCCATATATACCCATATACCCTAAAAACTTCGGGGAGGACAATAGATCGGGAGTTCCGCCGCAGAAGCCTCCATAGCCACCAAAAGCCAATCTAGATCCGTTTCGGTACCCTGCCGGAGGGGGAACCCCTCACCGGTGGCCATCTTCATCATCCTGGTGCTCTCCATGACGAGGAGAGAGTAGTTCTCCCTCGGGGCTGAGGGTATGTACCAGTAGCTATGTGTTTGATCTCTCTCTCTCTCTCGTGTTCTTGAGGTGATACGATCTTGATGTATCGCGAGCTTTGCTATTATATTTGGATCCTATGATGTTTCTCCCCCTCTACTCTCTTGTAATGGATTGAGTTTTCCCTTCGAAGTTACCTTATCGGATTGAGTCTTTAAGGATTTGAGAACACTTGATGTATGTCTTGCGTGGGATACCCGTGGTGACAATGGGGTATTCTATTGATCCACTTGATGTATGTTTTGGTGATCAACTTGCGGGTTCCGCCCATGAACCTATGCATAGGGGTTGGCACACGTTTTCATCTTGACTCTCCGGTAGGAACTTTGGGGCACTCTTTGAAGTTCTTTGTGTTGGTTGAATAGATGAATCTGAGATTGTGTGATGCATATCGTATAATCATACCCACGGATACTTGAGGTGACATTGGAGTATCTAGGTGACATGAGGGTTTTGGTTGATTTGTGTCTTAAGGTGTTATTCTAGTACGAACTCTAGGGCTGTTTGTGACACTTATAGGAATAGCCCAACAGATTGATTGGAAAGAATAACTTTGAGGTGGTTTCGTACCCTACCATAATCTCTTCGTTTGTTCTCCGCTATTAGTGACTTTGGAGTGACTCTTTGTTGCATGTTGAGGGATAGTTATATGATCCAATTATGTTATTATTGTTGAGAGAACTTGCACTAGTGAAAGTATGAACCCTAGGCCTTGTTTCAACGCATTGCAATACCGTTTACGCTCACTTTTATCATTAGTTACCTTGCTGTTTTTATATTTTCAGATTACAAAAACCTACATCTACTATCCATATACCACTTGTATCACCATCTCTTTGCCGAACTAGTGCACCTATACAATTTATCATTGTATTGGGTGTGTTGGGGACACAAGAGCTCTTTGTTATTTGGTTGCAGGGTTGCTTGAGAGAGACCATCTTCATCCTACGCCTCTTACAGATTGATAAACCTTAGGTCATCCACTTGAGGGAAATTTGCTACTGTCCTACAAACCTCTGCACTTGGAGGCCCAACAACGTCTACAAGAAGAAGGTTGTGTAGTATACATCAATAATCACCCAGTTACGTTGTGACGTTTGGCAGCACACAAAGTGTTCCTCCGGTAAACGGGAGTTGCATAATCTCATAGTCATAGGATCATGTATAAGTCATCAAGAAAGCAATAGCAACATACTAAATGATCAAGTGCTAAGCTAACGGAATGTGTCAAGTTAATCACATCATTCTCCTAATGATGTGATCCCGTTAATCAAATGACAACTCTTTGTCTATGGCTAGGAAACATAACCATCTTTGATCAACGAGCTAGTCAAGTAGAGGCATACTAGTGATCCTCTGTTTGTCTATGTATTCACACATGTATCATGTTTCCAGTTAATACAATTCTAGCATGAATAATAAACATTTATCATGATACTAGGAAATAAATAATAACTTTATTATTGCCTCTAGGGCATATTTCCTCCAGTCTCCCACTTGCACTAGAGTCAATAATCTAGATTACACAGTAATGATTCTAACACCCATGGAGCCTTGGTGCTGATCATGTTTTGCTCGTGGAAGAGGCTTAGTCAACGGGTCTGCAACATTCAGATCCGTATGTATCTTGCAAATCTCTATATCTCCCACCTGGACTTGATCCCGAATGGAGTTGAAGCGTCTCTTGATGTGCTTGGTTCTCTTGTGAAATCTGGATTCCTTTGCCAAAGCAATTGCACCAGTATTGTCACAAAAGATTTTCATTGGACCTGATGCACTAGGTATGACACCTAGATCGGATATGAACTCCTTCATCCAGACTCCTTCATTTGCTGCTTCCGAAGCAGCTATGTACTCTGCTTCACATGTAGATCCCGCTACGACGCTTTGTTTAGAACTGCACCAATTGACAGCTCCACCGTTTAATAAAAACACGTATCCAGTTTGCGATTTAGAATCGTCCGGATCAGTGTCAAAGCTTGCATCGACATAACCATTTACGACGAGCTCTTTGTCACCTACATAAACGAGAAACATATCCTTCATCCTTTTCAGGTATTTCAGGATGTTCTTGACTGATGTCCAGTGATCCACTCCTGGATTACTGTTACCTCATCAAGTTCTAATTTCCTCCCACTCACTTCTTTCGAGAGAAACTCCTTCTCTAGAAAGGATCCATTCTTAGCAATGAATGTCTTACCTTCGGATCTATGATAGAAGGTGTACCCAACAGTTTCCTTTGGATATCCTATGAAGACACATTTCTCCGATTTGGGTTCGAGCTTATCAGGTTGAAGCTTTTTCACATAAGCATCGCAGCCCCAAACTTTAAGAAACGACAACTTTGGTTTCTTGCCAAACCATAGTTCATAAGGTGTCGTCTCAACGGATTTTGATGGTGCCCTATTTAACGTGAATGCGGCCGTCTCTAAAGCATAACCCCAAAATGATAGCGGTAAATCAGTAAGAGACATCATAGATCGCACCATATCTAGTAAAGTACGATTACGACATTCGGACACACCATTACGCTGTGGTGTTCCTGGTGGCGTGAGTTGCGAAACTATTCTGCATTGTTTCAAATGTAGATAAAACTCGTAACTCAAATATTCTCCTCCACGATCAGATCGTAGAAACTTTATTTTCTTGTTACGATGATTTTCAACTTCACTCTCAAATTCTTTGAACTTTTCAAATGTTTCAGACTTATGTTTCATTAAGTAGATATACCCATATCTGCTTAAATCATCTGTGAAGGTGAGAAAATAATGATACCCGCCGCGAGCCTCAACATTCATTGGACCACATACATCAGTATGTATGATCTCCAACAAATCAGTTGCTCGCTCCATAGTTCCGGAGAACGGTGTTTTAGTCATCTTGCCCATAAGGCATGGTTCGCAAGTACCAAGTGATTCATAATCAAGTGATTCCAAAAGTCCATCAGTATGGAGTTTCTTCATGCGCTTTACACCAATATGACCCAAACGGCAGTGCCACAAATAAGTTGCGCTATCATTATCAACTCTGCATCTTTTAGCTTCAACATTATGAATGTGTGTATCACTACTATCGAGATTCATCAAAAATAGACCACTCTTCAAGGGTGCATGACCATAAAATATATTACTCATATAAATAGAACAACCATTATTCTCAGATTTAAATGAATAACCGTCTCGCATCAAACAAGATCTAGATATAATGTTCATGCTCAACGCTGGCACCAAATAACAATTATTTAGGTCTAAAACTAATCCCGAAGGTAGATGTAGAGGTAGCGTGCCGACGGCGATCACATCGACTTTGGAACCATTTCCCACGCGCATCGTCACCTCGTCCTTAGCCAGTGTTCGCTTAATCCGTAGTCCCTGTTTTGAGTTGCAGATATTAGCAACAGAACCAGTATCAAATACCCAGGTGCTACTGCGAGCTCTGGTAATGTACACATCAATAACATGTATATCACATATACCTTTGTTCACCTTGCCATCCTTATTATCCGCCAAATACTTGGGGCAGTTCCGTTTCCAGTGACCAGTCTGCTTGCAGTAGAAGCACTCAGTCTCAGGCATAGGTCCAGACTTGGATTTCTTCTCTTGAGCAGCAACTTGTTTGTTGTTCTTCTTAAAGTTCCCCTTCTTCTTCCCTTTGCCCTTTTTCTTGAAACTGGTGGTCTTATTGACCATCGACACTTGATGCTCCTTCTTGATTTCTACCTTCGCGGCCTTTAGCATTGCGAAGAGCTCGGGAATTGTCTTATCCCTCCCTTGCATGTTATAGTTCATCATGAAGCTCTTGTAGCTTGGTGGCAGTGATTGAAGAATTATGTCAATGATGCTATCATCTGGAAGATTAACTCCCAGTTGAATCAAGTGATTGTTATACCCAGACATTCTGAGTATATGCTCACTGACAGAACTATTCTCCTCCATCTTGCAGCTGTAGAACTTATTGGAGACTTCATATCTCTCAATTCGGGCATTTGCTTGAAATATTAACTTCAACTCCTGGAACATCTCATATGCTCCATGACGTTCAAAACGTCGTTGAAGTCCCGGTTCTAAGCCGTAAAGCATGGCACACTGAACTATCGAGTAGTCATCAGCTTTGCTCTACCAGACGTTCATAACATCTGGTGTTGCTCCTGCAGCAGGTTTGGCACCTAGCGGTGCTTCCAGGACGCAATTCTTTTGTGCAGCAATGAGGATAATCCTCAAGTTACGGACCCAGTCCGTGTAATTGCTATCATCATCTTTCAACTTTGCTTTCTCAAGGAACGCATTAAAATTCAACGGAACAACAACACGAGCCATCTATCTACAACAACATAGACATGCAGAATACTATCATGTACTAAGTTCATGATAAATTTAAGTTCAATTAATCATATTACTTAAGAACTCCCACTTAGATAGACATATCTCTAATCATCTAAGTGATCACGTGATCCAAATCAACTAAACCATAATCGATCATCACGTGAAATGGAGTAGTTTTCAATGGTGAACATCACTATGTTGATCATATCTACTATATGATTCACGCTCGACCTTTCGGTCTCAGTGTTCCGAGGCCATATATGCATATGCTAGGCTCATCAAGTTTAACCTGAGTATTCTGCGTGTGCAAAACTGGCTTGCACCCATTGTAGATGGATGTAGAGCTTATCACACCCGATCATCACGTGGTGTCTGGGCACGACGAACTTTGGCAACAGTGCATACTCAGGGAGAACACTTTTATCTTGAAATTTAGTGAGAGATCATCTTATAATGCTACCGTCAATCAAAGCAAAATAAGATGCATAAAAGATAAACATCACATGCAATCAATATAAGTGATATGATATGGCCATCATCATCTTGTGCTTGTGATCTCCATCTCCGAAGCACCGTCATGATCACCATCGTCACCGGCGCGACACCTTGATCTCCATCGTAGCATCGTTGTCGTCTCGCCAACTATTGCTTCTACGACCATCGCTACCGCTTAGTGATAAAGTAAAGCAATTACAGGGCGATTGCATTGCATACAATAAAGCGACAACCATATGGCTCCTGCCAGTTGCCGATTACTCGGTTATAAAACATGATCATCTCATACAATAAAATATAGCATCATGTCTTGTCCATATCACATCACAACATGCCCTGCAAAAACAAGTTAGACGTCCTCTACTTTGTTGTTGCAAGTTTTACGTGGCTGCTATGGGCTGAGCAAGAACCATTCTTACCTACGCATCAAAACCAAAACGATAGTTCGTCAAGTTAGTGTTGTTTTAACATTATCAAGGACCGGGCGTAGCCACACTCGGTTCAACTAAAATTGGAGAAACTGACACCCGCCAGCCACCTGTGTGCAAAGCACGCCGGTAGAACCAGTCTCGCGTAAGCGTACGCGTAATGTCGGTCCGGGTCGCTTCATCCAACAATACCGCCGAACCAAAGTATGACATGCTGGTAAGCAGTATGACTTGTATCACCCACAACTCACTTGTGTTCTACTCGTGCATATAACATCAACGCATAAAACCAGGCTCGGATGCCACTGTTGGGGAACGTAGTAATTTCAAAAAATTTCCTACGCACACGCAAGATCATGGTGATGCATAGCAACGAGAGGGGAGAGTGTGTCCATGTACCCTCGTAGACCGAAAGCGGAAGCGTTAGCACAACATGGTTGATGTAGTCGTACGTCTTCACGATTCGACCGATCAAGTATCGAACGCACGACACCTCCGAGTTCTGCACACGTTCAACTCGATGACGTCCCTCGAACTCCGATCCAGCCGAGCTTTGAGGGAGAGTTCCGTCAGTACGACGGCGTGGTGACGATGATGATGTTCTACCGACGCAGGGCTTCGCCTAAGCACCGCTACGATATTATCAAGGTGGATTATGGTGGAGGGGGGCACCGCACACGGCTAAGAGATCCAAGAGATCAATTGTTGTGTCTCCAAGGCGTGCCTCCCTCCCCGTATATAAAGGAGTGGAGGAGGGGGAGGGGGCCGGCCACCCTAGGCGCGCCCCATGAGGAGTCCTACTCCTACCGGGAGTAGGACTCCCCCCTTCCATGTGGGAATAGGAGAGGAGAGGGAAGGAGAGAGAGGGGGAAAGGAAAGGGGGGCGCCGCCACCTCCTTGTCCAATTCGGACTGGGGGGGAGGGGGCGCGCGGCTGCCCTTGGCCGCCCCTCCTCTTCTCCACTAGGGCCCAATAGGCCCATTAGTCTCCATCGGGGGTTCCGGTAACCACTCGGTACTCCGGTATATGCCCGAAACTCCCCGAAACCATTCCGGTGTCCGAACATAGTCGTCCAATATATCGATCTTTACGTCTCGACCATTTCGAGACTCCTCGTTATGTCTGTGATCACATCCGGGACTCCGAACTACCTTCGGTACATCAAAACATATAAACTCATAATATAACCGTCATCGAACTTTAAGCGTGCGAACCCTACGGGTTCGAGAACTATGTAGACATGACCGAGACACGTCTCCGGTCAATAACCAATAGTGGAACCTGGATGCTCATATTGGCTCCCACATATTCTACGAAGATCTTTATCGGTCAAACCGCATAACAACATACGTTGTTCCCTTTGTCATCGGTATGTTACTTGCCCGAGATTCGATCGTCGGTATCTCAATACCTAGTTCAATCTCGTTACCGGCAAGTCTCTTTACTTGTTCCGTAATACATCATCCCGCAAGTAACTCATTAGTTACAATGCTTGCAAGGCTTAAGTGATGTGTATTACCGAGTGGGCCCAGAGATACCTCTCCGAAAGTCGGAGTGACAAATCCTAATCTCGAAATACGCCAACCCAACAAGTACCTTCGGAGACACCTGTAGAGCACCTTTATAATCACCCAGTTATGTTGTGACGTTTGGTAGCACACAAAGTGTTCCTCCGGTAAACGGGAGTTGCATAATCTCATAGTCATAGGAACATGTATAAGTCATGAAGAAAGCAATAGCAACATACTAAACGATCAAGTGCTAAGCTAACGGAATGGGTCAAGTCAATCACATCATTCTCCTAATGATGTGATCCCGTTAATCAAATGACAACTCTTTGTCTATGGCTAGGAAACATAACCATCTTTGATCAACGAGCTAGTCAAGTAGAGGCATACTAGTGACCCTTTGTTTGTCTATGTATTCACACATGTATCATGTTTCCGGTTAATACAATTCTAGCATTAATAATAAACATTTATCATGATATAAGGAAATAAATAATAACTTTATTATTTCCTCTAGGGCATGTTTCCTTCAACGGGCATCCCGATCTGGACTTCGGATCGGGTCTAGTTCCCCCGGTCTTCACTCCAACCAGAGAAAGGTATCCATGGCGGCGGGCGGCGGAGAAGTCGCGGGGCCGCGGCCGGGAGGAGGCGGCGGCCGGCGGAGAAGTCAGAGGCCGCGAGCCGGGAGGAGGCGGCGGCCAGTAGACGTGCGACCAAGGCAGACTCGATCTACAGGAGGAGAGCAACGGCAGCTCGAGCGCCTCCTTGGCAGGCGGCATAGGAGATCCAGCGGGCGGGCGTATCGTCTACTGGAGGCGCATGGACAACGGAGGTCCAACGGGCGGGTGCGGTGAAGCAACAACGGACAACAATGGGGAAGGAGCAGTGGCTGCCCGCAGGGAAGAAGACAACGATGGCCGGGAGTACCGTCAGATGTGAGATGGATCGGATGACGCACGAGTTACACGTGCGAAAAAAAACCCTAATGCTCTAATACCATGTTAGGAACAATAACTTGTATTATTATGAGGCCAAAGCAAACATATATACATATACATAAGAATGCCAAAAAGCTACAAGAGAATGTCAAGAGACTGAATGCAAAAGGTCAAAAGACATCACTAATACAACTCTAACACCATGATCTCTTTTTAGTATGGGTAGCAAGAATTTACACTTCACGCCGAGCAGTTCATCTATGCCTCAATATTTCAATGATGTTTGCGTGCCGGACCATATCTATCACCTCTCTAAAGTTCAAAAGCAACTCCTTTGCAAATTCATGGAACTTCTAGTTTTATATCACCTTGTTTTCTTCAGTATCATCATCTTTTTTTAGTCTCACTGAATCAGGTTAAGAAGTGGAACAAGCAAAGGGAGAATGGGACATTTGCAGAGCCCCTCTAAATCATCCGTTTGAGAGTCTCATAAGTTGCTTTTGTGTCAACCCTACTGCTGTCTTGTGGTTCGAATTTGTGCTCTTGTCATGTATCCTCTTCCAGCAATCATTGCAGAACAGAAGTGATGTTTTTCTGTTACACAAATACCTCAGTATGCTTATGTATTTTGTTATCCAGTATACTTAAGCATAATTATTTTTTTGTGATGTGACTACACAATCCTGTGATGATATATTGATTCCAAGTCAAGCAAATTATGTTGTTGATGTGAAGAATTGCTGCAAGATATTTTTTTGACTGTTCTACATCATTTTCTTTTAATTCAACATGGCAATCCCTTCATGTCAAACAACGTTTTATTTGAAGAGATGTGTAGCTGGAGAGGTTTTGGATGAAAGAGAAGAATTTATCAAATCCCTAAAATCCCCTCCTCCCGGAGCCTCCGCAATCCCTTCCTGTTAAAAAGGCCGAAGGGGCTACCAAAAAGTTGGCTCGGACCACGGAACCAAACAAATTGGCTGCCATCCAAAGTTCCAAATGCACTCCAACCCCGCCGGTCAACGCCAATATTTTTGGTGGGGCGCCTGCTTGCTGCCATCCAAACAGCCCCCAAATCCGCGCGCCTCTCACATCCCAGACCGCTGCTGAGCCTGGCCGACATGGCCACCGCCTCGCTCGCCGTCCGCTCGGCCTTCGGTGTCGCCCTGGCCGCCTTGATCGCGGCGCGTGCCGTCCGGCGGCGTTCGCTGGACGCCTCCGGCGGAGCTGCTGGGTTCGCCGTGATGGCGCTCCACCTTGCCTGCGGCTATAGGTACGGTGCGCTGCTGCTGGCTTTCTTCTTCACCTCGTCCAAGGTGACCAAGATCGGCGAGGACCGCAAGCGGCGCGTTGAGGAGGATTTCAAGGAGGGTGGCCAGCGCAACTGGTAATGGGCATCTCCGTGTTTGGTTACGTTTCTGAGCTGAGTTATTCTCATTTTAGCTTTCACATGTTACACGGGTGCACTTTTTGTGCTGAAAAATTGCTACACAAACTAAACCAATAGTGAACAATGTAGCAAGACAGGTATTCAGTGTTCTTGATAGAGTTAGGCATTCAGTATTTTCTCTCTGTATAAACGTAGTAGCTTAACACATCGTGTCCTAACAGTACGAAATGACTTAGGATTTGCCTGAACTGTTGACACAACCTTTGCATCTGAGTTCTCAAGTTCTCTTCCTCCTACTTGAATAAGTGGTTAGTTGTTCCCAATGTTTTAAATAGCGGGCTATGCCATTTAGTGGTGGCTCGGCTAGCAGCTATTTGAAGCTATAGTGGGGCTAAGCCATGGTTTGCATGTCACAGGCCTTTGGTGTTCACCTGTAACCGACCCAATATCTATAAGGGTTTGTACTGGAACAGTTTAGAATCCTCTAGGAGTATCTCTTCCCCTCATCAATGTAATCCATCCATTTTGTATTCCAATCTATTGCTGTAAACACGAATACGTCCCTACCAGGAAGGCATACTGTTGTAGGGCACGGGCCAAACTGCCCCGATTTGTCCCGATGTTCACGAATTGGAGGTGGGTTCAAGGGGGAACACGAAGAGCACGAGGGGAAAACGGGGAGAGATCACAAGAGGAACACTCAAGAACAAATCCAATCACACATCCACTAGACAACAAACACACAAGATCCACAAGGTACATGAACAATCAAAGGGAGACAAGATACAAGGTAGGGTTCATCCCAAATCCAAAGGAGATGAGGTCTTGATGATCTAGATAGATCCTTCCCTAGATGGGGTCTTGATATCCAGTTGAGGGATCTTCTCCGAAGAGGTCTTGAATCCACATGGATCTTCTCCTAGGAGGAATCCGACAAGGGGAGATACATGAGCTAAGCTCTAATGTGTAGTTCTATTCTTAGCTACCCCTAGAAATGAGGAGGGGAAGGTCTATTTATAGTCTAAGCCATGAAGGGTTAAGTGGGAGAGAGATACAAGGCCAAGGCCTCCGGCTGCACACAGGGAGGTGCCGGATGACCGGTGGCTCGGGACGGTTCGGACGCCCGACACGCGTCGGATGCCCGCTGATCCTTCTCGGGTGTAGCGGCGCCGGATTTCCGGTAGTTGTCAGACGTCCGGTGGCTCAGGAGGGCCCGGACGTCTGGAGCGCGTCGGTCTTCCGTCAATTTGCCTCTGGACATGTGGTACCGGATTTCTGGTGGAGACCGGATGTCTGGTCGCTGGAACTTGTTGGGCGTTCGGCGTGCCGTCGGTTGTCCGGCCGCTGTAGCGTCCGTCAGCTGTTGGCTTCCTGGTGGCTGAGTGTGGTTGCGTTGGACATCTGGTGGCTGTAGCTTCGCAGCTCCGTCTTCTTCCGTCTCCGCTTCCAAGCTTCCCTAGCGGATGGTGTAGTCGTTCCTTGGTGCCTGCACTCCTCCTTGTCATCAGCGAAGTTTCGACAATACCTATGTATGCACACGAGAGGAGTGTCAAGTATACCATCCTCGAAGGGGTCAAGTGAGCACATGTAAAGGAGATGCTTCACCTTTATGTATGTGAAGTAGATGTCGCACGTGTCACTTGCCGAACGAACTCTTGACATGGTGATGTCCATAGGATGCTCCGCATCACATACGTTTTATGCCAAAAGACTATCGCTATTCAGCTCCCTCGAGTATTTCACATGGTATCAAAGCTTTCCTTCCATAGCACATCAAGCTCCTTTCATGGCTGCTGCTTCCTCCTCCACCACCCTCCCCCATCCTCAACCTTAGTCTCGGAAAAACTTACTAGCGACAATTACGTGCTATGGAAAGCACAAGTGCTTTCCCCAATCCGTGGCGCCCTGACCGATGGGTACCTCGATGGTTCCCTCCCGGCACCGGCAAGGACGATCTCGTCGACCGATCAAGGAACGGTCCAGATGATAAATCCTGAATATGCCCGATGCCGTGCCCAAGCCCATCAGATCCTTGGATTCCTCCTCAACTCCCCTCACAAAGGAAATTCTCACGCAAGTGGCGTCAGTCCCCACCGCGGAAGAAACTTGGACTGCATTGGAAAAAAATGTTTTCCTCTCAGTCCAGAGCGCGGATCATCACATTTTCAGAGTCCAATAAATTGGGTTTAAAGTTAATGGCCAAATGGAATAGAGATGGAATTAGTTTCTGTAGATGGACAATAATTAATCCTACACGAGGGTCCCACTAGTCCTGCATGGCTAGTCAACAAAAGTCCAAGACAGTCAACAAGGTCCAAGGTGGTTAAAAAAGTCCAACTCAGTCAACCAAGGCCCAAGCTAGTCAACAAAAGTCCAAGCAAAATGCCATGGTCAACACGTCAAAGGAGAAAGCAGAATAAAAGGCCAAAGTCAACAGTGAAGGCAACAAGCAAAGGATCCTAAGCCCAAATGAGGCCCAATTAGCCAAAGGCCCATTCATGCTTGGATAAAGTGGAGTTGTGCATCATGGACTATGGACACCCCCACTTTTGACTAGTTTTCCTGGACTCATGGACCTAGACTTACCATCCTACCCCTCCTACCTACCACCACCTTGGCCATTTGTCAAAGCACCCTTACCATTATAAGCCCCCCCCATGGGCATGTACTCATTCACGCTCACTTTACTCAAGGGGAGGGCACTATTGTTCTTAGACCTTTCAATAGTCCCAAGCCGCTTTAGAGTCGAGTCCAAGAGAGTCGTGTTATGACTTGAACCGACCTTGGTCAGGAATTTGGGAGGGGGTTTCGAGGAGTCGTGTACTCGTGTTATGACTCAAAGACCGCAACCGTCCAACACCACCAGAGGCTTTCCTAACATAGGACTAGGCCACGCTCCGTCAAGGCAACTGAACCTATTCAAAAAACACCGTTGTGTTGTTTTTGTTCGTGTACAACGACCTTCGCCATAAAGTTATCGTATGAATGAACCCTCGCTAACTTTACTTACAATCATACTAAGGATGCCCCCTAGTCAAAAGTTATTTTTATAACAATAATTTCCATTCCATATAATTGCACTAGGGCAAGACGTATTTTTTGTGGAATGGGGGTGTATGGTGGAGAGGGGTCTCTTGGGAATTTTGTTGAATTTTTCAAACATTATGGATATTGGTTGTTTTGGGATGGTAGATCTAGGGTTTTGGAATAACAAGTTCTTCTGCGGAAAAGTCAAGGGTGATTGCATCCAAAGGTGGATAACCCGAGGGAAAGATCGAAAGATTTAATCCTTGGAAGGAAAGGAGAATGAGTTCAAGAGTTGAAACAGTAGTCACCAA
Source organism: Triticum aestivum (assembly GCF_018294505.1). NCBI lineage: Eukaryota > Viridiplantae > Streptophyta > Magnoliopsida > Poales > Poaceae > Triticum > Triticum aestivum. The sequence goes on from NC_057806.1 coordinate 224,011,858, forward strand.
GGCATTAACACCAAACCAAGTTCACAAACAAACGGGAAACACTCCAAAATAATAAATCAATAGAATTTAAATTTTATTGTGTTACACTTTTCTTCACCTACAATGCTGTCATGTTTAAAACGGGGTCAAGTTGGTACAGATTCAACTATCATTCCGTCACTAGTTCATTTCAATGGCTAAGATGCATAAAAATGGAAGCTAAATATGGATAGTTCGCCACAAAGAGTACAATTTTAGGGGCACATGCGATTAAGGTGTTACTACCCCATGATTTTCTCTCCCACTCTGTTTTGTTATATGCGTCCAGTTAATGCTGTTGAGGAGGAATGGTTACAGGATTAATTCAGCGATTCAAGGGGGGAGTTGGCATGGCAATCCCTGAAAATTCTCATAAGTTAAAGGGGGAAATAAGTGATTTGTTGGATGTAACCAAGGCAGAGAGGAATCGATCGAGAAATGTAGATTGAATTCTTCGTTAGCTATATAACTAGGTCATATAGAAAAGGTTGCACTTTCAGTTATAACACAAGTACAGAACACAGTACTGACGCAATGTAGTCAAACTTGCACGAAATGGCAATAGCTAGCCCAAGTCTATGGCTGTTTGGAAGCCAGTTTCAAAGATTCAGAAGTCATTTAGTAAACGAATTCATAAGGGTCTGTTTGGAACACATGAATTTCATTGGATACAGTTGAGACGTCAATGGCCTAATTAAACTGAAAATTTCCAAGTACCAATGCGGGGCTAAGAGGCCATCGTTTAAATGTTTATGCTCAGAGTCACAATTATATACTTTTGTCAGCATGCATGCACTATGGCAGTAGAAGCACAATCCCAATTCCACGAAAATACACTAATTTAAACTAGAGGATGGTTCCCAAAACTGTTAGACTTTCCATTGCTTCAGTGAAAATACATTATGAGTTAGTTAATTTGTTTTGGCAATGTTCTTTGTGAGAATCAGATGTGCTTGATGAAAAAACCCTAACTTATTATACATATCAATTTGTCATATTATATTTGGTAGAAGTTAACGAATTTTGTGGAATTTCTCTTTGGCAATCAGCTTTTCTCTTTTGTAAATAGGTCACATTGCTTTGCCGACAGCATCACAATACTTTATATTCTTCCCGCATCTTATTATTCGTTTATTTCTTAATTCTTGAAGGATCCAAGTTCTTGCAAATAGTGCAATAGCAACTGTATTGGTTATCCTATTGGCGATAATGACTGGGGGTCAAGATCAATGCTTGGACTCAAATGGTTCAAAGGTTATAACTGGTATAATAGGTGCTATTATTGGCCATTATTGCTGCTGCAATGGAGACACTTGGTCATCTGAAATCGGTGTGCTTAGTGATGAACAACCAAGGCTTGTCACTACCCTGAAGGTATGTGCCCCTTTCATGGTTGAGATATTATTTTAGTTTCTTCCATCTTAATACAATCACCAGGGTGGTGGGGGTTTGTTCCCCTCGCATGGAGTTTACTGGGATAAAGTACCTAGAGATTGAAATCTAGGAAGCAGAACAGTTCTTTCCATCTCTCTGGTCTCTGCCCATTTGTTACAGTACATTTGGTTAACCTAATAGACCAGGCTACCTGTTGCAGCCCGTCTTAATTCTTCTTTGTCAAACCTGCCATCCATTTGTTGACATAAAATTTGACTGTAGAAACACAACTCCTTTGGGTTTCCATGAAACTGAAGTTGTACTTCTTGGTAATGCCTTGTTCATGACCAAATTGTTTTGGGCATCAAGCCAAGAAACAGGAAAAAAATGATTTGACCAAACTACATGTGGTGTAGGGTTGTTTTTGCGTTATTCATGCAACTATTGGATCCCACGATGAATTCTGTTTGAGCAAGCTTGAAATATGCTTAACATTGTGAATGACCATAGAGATGCTCGTAGACTGATATGCAAACTATGTGCAATGTGTGAATGTAGATTGAGTTTTAATTTATAATTATGTGAGCCTGCTCTAGATATAGAATCAAACGATTAGTGTGTGAGGAAAATGCTCCCAAGTGGCGCTCCCACCTCTCCCTAATAGGTACAAGCTGGCTAAAAGTGCTAATATGAGCCCGAGCTCAGATACTTTTCTCGCTTGCCCAGTTGCTCCTAGATTCGCATTTGCCAACGTATAGGACGCTGTATAATGATTAGTATTTTATCAATTTTTTGGTACCATGGCCCACATCGGTCCAGTAATCAATGTGACGTCGTCAGGCACAGCTCGACCGGCTCTGATATCTTCTAACGTTATGGGCCAGCACCCTCTCGATTCTGTACCAGCGGTGATCGTTACCCTGGCCCATTTATTGCATGCCATAGCCGCACCGACCAGCCTTCCCCTTCGAGATTCATCTCCTTCCTCACCGGTTAAAACAAGTCCCCACCATTTGCAGCTTTATCCCAGCACAATCGTTCAGAGGAGACCTGCAGCCAAAGAAACATACACAGCATGAATCGTGTATGATTTCATCTCCACTAAAGTACAGCTCAAAGAGATAATTGATTTATCCCAGACCTGAAGTGATCCTGAAGACAGAACAGATGCAGCAGCAACCCTATCCTCCAGGCCAACCTCTGCTACTGAAGACGCCATGCCCTGCATCGCCCAAATTTTCAAGATGTTTAGCACACAAACTGGCACAAGTTATGCAAAGTGCAACCAACATGGAAGCAGAAACCATCATGAATCTACTAATCTCACTTATGCTACTTACAATAGCGGTGTTGACTCTCAGGCCTGTCACCCCACAGCCATTGCCTACAGTGTCGACGAGCTCCATCTAGCGACCACCACAACCGCTTATGCCCGTCCTTAGCTCCGAGAAGATCACCACTAGTACTGGTAGTCTAGAAATACACAGCCCCACATCTCTGTGCTTATGTACACAAGCCTAGCCCATTCCAGCTCTTGCATTTTGAATTTCAAAAACTCAAACCAGCTTGAACCTTTCATGACTCCGTAAGACACATGGCAAACAACCAAACTTGAATGCAGCTCAGTCTATTTGTCCACCTGTTTGATGAAACATGCTGTTCTCTCATTTACTTGAGCCTCCCCGCCTCCCATCAGTGGAAAGGCATCCAAAACGATTGTAATATGTTGGCAGCTGAATTAAAAAAATCCTGAGCGTTCCACAAAAAGAAGTTACCAACACAATCAGAGTTCATGCACACGCCTCATCATCAGGTTATCATCTCACAGATTACTAATTTTCACTACCCTGTACCCAGTACTGCCTGTACCTCTCCAACTGCATAATGCTCCACAGTGAGTTTTAATTTATAATTATGTGAGCCTGCTCTAAAAGAAAACACATCAGTAACAGATCACATAAGTCAAATGAAATTGCACCTGCAAAAAAAGTCGAATGAGATTAGAATACAAAAGGTTTGCAACAAAGTAGACAATTCTGAACACACAAGTACTGATCTAGCTCTCAACAGCGTGATCTAGTTCCATACGGAACAAATTCTCTTGACTACCCCTACTGGGGATTGTGGATTAGTCTCTACACCCCATCTGCTAACTTCAGTTCCATCGGCTTAGTGCAATGTTACCTTCAGTGCCCCTCGACAGCACAATTCTTACACCTTGAGGCTTGTGAGGGTGATTGAGTACATCACCTCTATCCGGACAAGTAGTTCTCTTGCGCCCTTCCGCGATGGCAGAAGGTAGAGCATGGTCCTCTTACTCAATCCTTCGCCTTGTACTTATCCAGTAGTATCCACTTGTGCCTGATCTTGAACAACTGTGTCATGTATGGGTGCACGTGGAGCCTGTACTTTGTTAGAGTTATATTAATATTGTCTTTTGGCCTTTTGCATTCTAGTCTATTGGCATCCTCTTGTAGCCTTTTGGCATCCTCATGTATGTGTATATATATTGGCTTTGGCCTCCTAATGATACAAGTTGCATATCCGTAACATGGTATTAGAGCCTAGGTTTTTTTAGCACGCGCAACTCGTGCTTGATCCGCTACTCCGCCGCCGTGATTTCCTTCTCTACTCCGGCTGCTGTCTGCCGCTGCCCCAATCCATCCGGCCCTTTGCTGGTCCGGCTGCTCTCTTCTGGATCGAGGTCGCCTCAGCCGCACCTTCTCTCTGGATAGCGCCGCGCCATCTGGTCCTCTGGATCGAGACCGCGAGGACGCGGAACGCCTGCT